>NC_051155.1:185949355-186094355 GCF_013339745.2 Dermacentor silvarum | reverse complement strand
TGTACTGAAAACGTGGGGTGTTCCGCACTGAGAACGTGACGTCTCATGCAAGCACTCGAATTTTTCTAGCGGCACCTGAAAACTGGAAAGCATGTGCGCAATATCTGTTGTTTATAGTTTCGTGCGTGAGTTTGATGTAATTTCTGTTGTTAAAACGAGAACAAGGGCCCGAATTCATAAAATCTTCTTACCCCAAAATTCTTCGTAAGATACATTGTCAGCTAATCCTGATGCTGGACATATCATTATGGAAGTTGGCCGACCAATGGCAAGCAGCACTTACGAAAGAAAAGCTTTGCAAATTTATCCCAAGGGCCTTTACAGTAAGCAGTCCAAGAACAAGCGATGACTGGAGGCCATGAACGGCGCGCTTTTGTGAGCGCTGCTGTTGTCCGTGAAGTCAAAAGCGCTTTTAACAAAGCCGAATACGCTTAACGGTTTCGAAAAACCAAGTGCCTATACGAGTAGAAACGGAGAGACAAGAATGCACTCGGTTAGCTTGCTGTTGTTCGTAGCACAGTACCAGCGGGAGTCTGCAGCTCTCCGGAAAAAAAAAAAAGCATGACGACATCTAGAAATCACTGATTTTCTTTCTTTTTTTTCTCTCTATATTTTTTATAGTGTCACCGGCTGACATTATACTCGTTCTTTTTGGTCTGTGACTATTAAAATATTAATTTCTACCTCATCGACACGAACTTCGCGCTGTTTCACGACTCTATCACGCGGCCGGTAATGACAGTAATGAGGCACGGCACATTGCAACCTGCTGCAGGGCCCTTAAGGCGGTAAGGCGCGAAACTGAAAGGGTCAGCCAGAAAGAACGAACGGAAAAACAAAGAAACAGAAGCAGAGCAGCCGCGTTGTTGTTCCAACCCGAATGTTATATCAATGGCAAGACCGAAGTCGCAAAGTCTATGATGGCGCAATACAGTGGAAAAACAGGATGAAAATTGTGTAGTTTCAATGCACATGTCGGAGTCTATATGTGAAGCGAAGCCTTGCACACTGTCTGTGTATACGTTTCATTGGGCTTCACGCTTACGTTGGTGCAGATGGCTTATGAAAGAAGTGCACGAGTTATACAGGGTGTCCCAGCTATCACGCAGCACAATTTAAAAAAAGAGGAACAGCGTTACGCGAAGCAAACCTAGTGCGTATTGTTTCCAGTGCAGTGGAGTAGCCGCTAGTAGTTTTCTCATTATTCAGATTCAATTAGTTAATTGTAATTAATTATCTCACTCGAGAAGTAATGTCCTAATTATCAAAGTGTCAATGAAAAAATTGTAGAGCAACATGAAAAACTCCCGATACCACTTTCTCTTGCTCAATACGTGGTACATAAATGTGTTTTTCCGAGCGTGAAAGATGTCCGCGAATGCATGCAAAGCGCTTCGAGCGGCCAGTCGCGCGGCGATTCTGCGTGTATTCGCGGGCTCCTTTCACACTCGGAAAAAAAAAATATATATATATATAGTTACGGGGATAACGTTTATTTAGGGAGTATTGTTATACACAAGGCGTGGACAAGCAGTGGTGACGGATGCAAGGCTATCGCGCGCCTCTGGCTACTCCGTCGCCGTCGTCTTCGTCCGACCGACAGTAGCAGCCCCTTCACTGTCTCGTGGCAATATATATTTCCAAGATATAGCGATGCTCTCAACGAAGGAGGGACTTTAGTGCAAATTGTGCTTTCGTGTTAGTTTGTTCCTGTAATTGCAGATGCACTACTTGTACATCGGCGAACCTGGCTAATTCATCGCTTATTGTGCAGACGTGGCCATTATTTTTTTAGCAAACCTATATATTTATGTATATTCTGAACATAGCACTTACAGTATACAGATAGGTCATCCTGTCCCCGACATTGTCGATGCCCGCAATGTCTTATTTATTATTATTACTCCTTAGTCACTATTATTATTGCGATAGCAATTATATGGACACTGCAACCGGATTTCTGCCGTCGGCGTCGCCGTCGCCGTCGCCGTGAGGTTCCCTATAGATAAAATCTTCGCCGCGCGCTATCACGGAGAGCGAACGCACTCATCTCCCACGCGCAAGCAAGGAAGCAGGAAGCCAGCGCCGGAGGGAGCGGGGGGGGAGGCGCACTTCTACTCTGCCAACAACCGCGCTCGTCGCTCGTCCGCACCGTCTCTTATCTCCACATGGCTCTGACCTTTATGCGCCGTGCATTCGCCGCTCAGTTTCCGTTGAAGCGATAGACCGCACGTACCTTCGCCCGCTGCGGCGTATGCGCTTGCTGCCAGCGTTTTGACAGTCGTTGTCTGCAGTCATTCAGTGTGATCTATTCGTGTTTGTTTGTGCGCGCTCACACCACGCTTGTTCATTCAGTTAGTAATAGTCGGGCCACATTTTCCAACGCACGCTACACATGCAATGCTGCGCGGATCGGCAGTGCAGCGCTACAGGTGTGTCCCTTCGCACGCGCTGCCCACGGGAAGCGCTTCTCATCAACTCCACCGTTTCACACGGGCCTTCTCGTGGTCATCGAGTCTCTCTTCATGTCAGCCTACTTACGCCGCAGCACACCTGCTTACTTAATCAGCTCATGTTTACTACAATTCATATTGCTACCAAAGCCGCTCACCTTACTTCGTATGACATTGCTGTGTTGCTATCGCATTCATTGCTTCGCCCTTAGGGCGAAACTGTGACATTTTTTCTTTAGTCGCACCTATTATAAAGTATATTCTCAGAGAGTGACTCCATAAAGCATGACCAGGACCACCAAAACTGACAAATCCCCATTTTTACATCATTACGAGACCGTGCCATAAAAAAATGCGTCTGACTGGGCTTATTTGTTATGAGTTCAAGTGAAGTTATATAGGTTTACGTATGACGTGCAGCGGCTGCTTCTTGCTTTAGGTAAAACTTACGCCCCTTTGAACAAGGTGCATGTACCTTCAGCATGAGAATGTTTTTGTTATTTTATTTGGTAGGCAGGTGCACAAGACAATCACTGTAGCCATCAATAGACCTCCCGGAAAATTCTACGCGAAGAAAAAAAAAAACACCAGCCCTTCCCCTTTCGAGAAAATGGTGGTAAGCGAAGCTTGTCGTGTGTGTATCTGACTTTCGTCAGGATAACGTAAAGTTAGCGACAAGTTACGGTAATAAGACATAAACGTTCAATAAATGTATCCATCGAGGCAAGGCAATGTAAGTTCAACGCAACGGAAGGAAAAGTTGCACGAAAGGAAAACAAAAGTAGAAGGAAAGCGAAGGGCTAGTGATTTTCACTCTTTCTATCTTTTTCTCTCTTTCTTTCTCTCTCCCTTCCTCTTTCTTTCTATCTTTCTGTCTCTCTTTCTTTCTCTGCTTCTCTATCTCTTTCTTCTTTCTCTCTTTCTCTCTTTCCGTCTTTATTTCTCTCTTTCTTTCTTTTTCTCTTTCTCTATTTCGTTCTTTCATTTTTTCTCTCTTTCTTTCTCCCTCTTTCACTTTCTCTCTTTCTTTCTTGTCCTTGGTATGTGCCACTGAGCTTGGACCCTTTCTGCACGATCGCCAGGATCGGCCCACTGTTCCGCGTGACACCACCACTACCACCACCTCCGAAACCTGTGAGCCTATAAAGCTTCACTTAAAAAAATTGAACGTAGCAAGCAGCAAATTACTAAATTAATCTCGTGCCACGTCTGCAGTTTCGAGACAAGCTGCCCTTTCACCCCTGGCCTGTGCGACACCTTGTTTATTATATATATTTACAACCGCCAGCCCTCAGGCGCAGCTCATTGCACAAGGCTAAGCAACCTTATCAGGCACTCTCACTGAAAAACAGCGAGGGTAAACGCGTCGAGCAATACATGCGTCTCCCCCAAAAGAAAAAAAAATTAAAAAAAGAAACGAACATGCACTTGAGAAAGATGACAGTCATAATAACTAGCTCGTTAAGAATGGAGTGCTCCGTTTTTTTTAACCCCGACAGCACGCCAGATTAAATGCAAAGCGAAGTAACAGTCTGGAAAGCGGGACTCCCTCGTGAATCACAAGAACAGCCGTCGTATTTTATCAACAACCGTAAATAACTCGAGACAGAAGAATGAAGGTTCTTAAGTCTTTCAGCGGTGCCGCGTCTTGCCTAATTAGAGATTTACCATTCGCACGTTTCCAAAGCGCGGTTTCGTTTCGCACGCTGGGGCCGCGCCATGCTTGTCGTTAAAGCCTAACGGACGTGCCGTTGACAGTGTGAGCTTCGTGGATGCTTCCATCAAGAATGTTGGAAAATCAGGCGAGAGAAAACGGCTTTTTGCTTACACGAGCGATGGCGACAAGAAGAAGCTAATTCAACTTCACTTTTCATCTTGCTATGCCTGCACATGTTTTTCTTGTGCAAGACATGCGCAGCGATTTCGGAGCTGGGCGAGGACATTATAACGCCGGTGGCGAGCGTTATTAGCTAGCGCGAAACCAGTCTTATTAGTGGCATCGCACACAGCAGCAGCGTCAGCAGAAGCGCAGCGCTGCTGCTGACGCAACGAGCAACGTCCCACAAACTGCACACCCGTTGTCGGCACCAACGTATGTAGATATACGTATACATATGGTGACACACCGCGCCGTTCTCACCACGAGTGGGGATGCGGCCTGTGATGGTTCACCCCACTTTGTCGCTCTCAAGTGCTTGTGTCCGCTGAGCAGCCCACATCGTTAGTACAGCGACCTCCCCCTGCCCCCCCCCCCCCCTTTCCCGGGAATGTCGTTATGACGATACGAGCAGTTCCGTTTGGCAAGAGAGCTCGTTAGAGCTGAAACTAAGAAGAACGAATATATTGCAAAAGCTATAAAATTATAGAGTTAACTAGAAAGAGGAAAGCCGAGAAATGCGGCGAGAAAAGGGAACGGCGGGTTATAAGTGTCAGAAAAGTATATATTTGTCATCTTATCTCTAAGCACACGAAAAAGATGTTATTTTTTTTTTCACTTGTAGTTTTCATTTTTTCTTGTGTGCTTTCTTTTTCGTACTCTTTAGTGGCTTCATGCTTCTCCTTGCCCCCGCCCACCCCTTTTATTTATCACCCCAGAGATGCAGCCTCAATATTAAAGACAATAAAAACAGCGTGCAAGCGTTGAAGAGCGTCATGCATTTAACGCACAGCCCCCATTACAGAAATATTTTTAATATGCTCCTTATGTCTATTATAAAACCGTGTAAAAAGCAGAAATGTGTACATATGAAATCAGGTGGCGATAACTCGCTATTATGACGGCGGCACCATGATCCCCATGAGAACCGACACTTTTGCCAATCAACATGATCACCCTGAATTGACCGGCAGCTTGTAAATCGCACGCATGCTGCACAGACAACAGGAATCAGAATACCTCGACCGGCATCCTCTGTATTCTTACAGAGTTTCCCAGCTAACATTACCCACGCGGTTAAACAAAACTGGCACGATATACCATAATGAGACCAACGCATTCCATCATATCTCTTCCGCCACAACGATATTTCCTGTGTACCAATTACCCGTCTTAGGGAATATCTATTAAAGAAGCTATTCTTTCTTATTAAGGGCGTGATTTTTTGTGGCAAAGTAGTGACTGCGTTCTCAAGCATCGCGTTCAGTCGTTTTCAGAGGGCTATGCGCTGCGTAATTATTTTCGAAAATGCCGTGTCATTACGCGCCCGTGACCCGCGACACCACTGGTTCCAAAAGTGACTTGAAGAAAGCAACTCCGCTATTAGCACAACTCGGCAACCGCCTGGTCACTGCGTAGGCTGCGATAGTCCCTCGGACTCATGCAGCTCGGCATCAGCGGATCTCTAACTCCAATAGGTTACCGCTTTCCGGTGGTTGCTGAGTAAGGCAATGACCGGAGTTAGTTATTTCGAATCATTGAGTTTCATACAATTACTAGAGGGGACTGTGGCACTAGTGTCTGCGGAAGCTGCAAGCAGGACAGTTCAGTCAGCAAGGTAGTACATGGATTTGCCGAAATTTCCTCCTTCTGGCTTTAAATGGCTTCATGACTTTGTGAAGTGATCATTTCTAAAAAAAGTACTGCGTTATAGATGATGAAGTAAACATTATCAAAACTGTTCGATGGCAGGATTCGAACACGGGACCTCTATAGCACAGAAGCCCGATATTGAAACCATTACGCCAGGCACGCATGTACAAGCGGAACCAACTGCAATTAGCAGCGATTATGCGTACTTACGGAGCTTATAATTAGCTTTTGCATCGAAAGAAAGCGTAAATAGCTTTAAAATTTAGTCGAATTTACGCCAAGATAAAGCGTCATAAGCGAATTGCCACAAGTACGGGTGAAGCCCCAAGCACTAAGATAAGACAAATACGTGTGCTATCCATGATTGCCATGGTGGCTGAACGATCTCAACGCCAGAGTTCCCTCTAGTGATTGTTGTAGGAAACTCTATGCTTCGAATCACTTTTAGGACCGGTGGTGCCCCGGGCGAGCGGGCGCGTGATCTTTTGGTATTTTGCGCGCTGCCAATAAAAAGAAAAAGCGTGGAAAAATTATAATTACGCAATGCCACAGTGCGCTGAAAACGACAAAATGGAATTTTTCAGGACGCAATAACACCTTTACCATTAGAAAAGACGCCCTAAGCTAAAAATTAAGAACTTCATGTTTGAGTATTTGCTAATTAGCCAGGTTATTATCACACACATAAAAAATGTCTTGGTGATGGTAGAAGACAAATAAATAATCTAGCACAGTAGGTCTCATAATCGTTGACGGAGCCCACCGTCCTTTCTTATCGGTGATGCTGTTTAAGCCAGCCGTAATTTCTATGAAGAAATTATCAAGAAATTAAACTTTCTTGGCGAGGCGGGATTGGAACAGGCGTACCCACGGTCCCAAGGCGAGCGTCGTAACGACTAGGCTATACAGTCACGCTTGCAGAACATGCATTTACGCAAACCATATGATTGCGTTCGAGCGTCGTCGTCTTCGCCCACAGCTGGTGCGTTCGCACACTCGTGCTCTGCGAGGTGAAGAAGAGGTTTTGCTCGCTAGGCTCGGGAGAGACATAAAGAAAATGAGAGCAAGAGAGAGAGAGAGACGCATTCACGAAGCAGGTCTGCTGGAACGCGTTGTCGGCATTGGAACGCGGTGTCGGTGTTGCAAGTTGCGCTAAGCAACGTGCAGTGACGGCCATACGTCCGAGACGCGCGAAAAGAAATTATCATCATCTTGAGCAATAAGATGAAAAGTTCGCGCGCACTTCCGGAACATGCTGGGCTGCGATCGCCCAAGTGCAAGGTTAAGCGTTTTTTTTTTTTTTTTTTTTTTAAATCTTGGCTAACGTTATAGCTGGCACTCTCTTATATTTGCAGAGCTGCGCAATGTACGAACAGCAGCGGAGCTTTCGAAGTCAGGCTTGCCATCTATGGCTCAGAGACAGCTATCGCCCTTTGCAATGCATATTGGTATTGGAGTGTGCGGGGAGCATTTGGTTTCCAGATCTGACTAGGTGAATGTACAATATCTAGGACCTGTTATGGCGGCTTAGCGGCTATGGTGTTGCGCTGCAAAGCACAAGGTCGCGAGATCAAATCCGGGCCGCTGCGGCAGCATTTTGATGAGGGCGAAATGCAAAAACGCCCATGTCCCGTGCATTGGGGGCGCGTTAAAGATCCCCAGGTGGTCAAAATTAATCCAGACTACGACCTGCCTCATAATCTGATCGTGATTTTGGCACGTAAAACCCCTCAATTTCATAAGGATATCTGCAGGCCTTCTGAGCCTTCTGCAGAACGTCTGAGGCAATTGTTGAAGCAATCTAAAATAAAACGGCAATTTATGTGCACGCCAGCGGTGACACGTATCAGCATGGGCACTAAAAGCAATACCCAGCATTAGACCGTATATGAAGTTAAGACGAAGAGCAAGGAATCAACGTGTGTACAAAGCAGAGGTGAAGAGAACTAAGATAAACACGTAATACAAAAGCACGTTAGCAAACTTTTACTTAGCTTCGCGGCTGCATTGGCAAAGAAAGTTGCGCGCAGCTAAAAAGCAGTGGTTTTGATTTATTTCTGACTGATTCCGAAATCACAATGAGCCTGCAGTATACAGGCAGTCCAAAGCTCTGACGTATGCCACGACAACCCAAAGAGATGGCTCTGCTCTATGCTCTTCTCACGAGCGTGCATTGTGCATTCGGAGGAACATTGCGGCTCCTTTGATACAGTAAAACACATCTACAGCCTATTTTATGATCCTCACCGAGCGACAGCCATGAACAAAGGACCGTCCCTTAGCCCCACAATGTCCAAAATGTCGCTTTGACCCCGCTGAGTTTGATACTTCAACATTATGGGCAGGGGTCCCCCCCCCCCCCCCCAAAAAAAAAAAAAAAAAAAAAAACTTTTACACAGCAATTATTCGCAAGGGAAAATTCCAGCGAATCCTGCTGCTGCACATATTATTAGAGAAGGCGGCAGCCAGTAGCATGCAACACTTCTGATCGAAAAGCTATGTTAATTAGGCCCTTGATGTAAGCGCGAGAAACTTGACGCGAAGCCCATTGTAGCGTTTTTGATACGCTGGAGCTAGTTCTCAGTAGTGGATATATTTCTGTACACCAATTGCTATTACTTATTTTTATAGTCACTAAATGTTTATTCAAAAACCATTTCATTGCTGTTATTTTTGTACTAAAGTATTCTCTCCCGGGCCACAAATAAATTAGCATATTTCTTTACATGTGTAAGGAAGAAGAAGTGCACCGTGCAGAGTTCCGCAGCCGGATTGTCAGCGCTACTGAAGTGGGGCTCGGGCACGACGCTGTTCCTGGTGCGCCTGGCTAAGCCTACGCTGTTGTGTCTTTCTGTCGGCGTCCTTCGTGTCGTCCACAGGCGTGCTAGACTTCCTTGTCTTAATAGGTAGCGGGCTCTATTCCATGGTACTTGGGTTCGGTGGGTGCAACCAATAATTACAAATGTTACTTTCCTTATGGCGGGCTGCAGAGGACACCTTCTTTAGAGGAGATACTGCCAAAATGTGTTGCACGCAACTACCACGCATAACGACGATGACGCGCATATTGATATACCACATTTTCTGCCCTAACCGGAGGATATAACTATTTTTACGGGCTGCTTATGGAGCGAAAAAGGCAAGAGATAAATTCGTACTTGCCTTAATTAAATTTTGCTCGAACTTACGTAGATTAGAGAGAACCTTGTGGTCAGTTCACCTCTAACATCAAAGCATGGCGTAAACCTGCACAAATAAATCTTTCGAGAAGGCTATAGTTCGCAAGAGGCGACATGCTAGAGCCGCAACGACTGCTACTCGCCATGTATGAAGGTTAATTCTCTCGCCATGGCGGACATGCAGCGCCATCCCTGTTCTGCAAAGTGTCCTACTTGTATTTCTATATATGGCCTCCTAGATCGGTGCTTTCTGAATTTTCAATGCAACGTCTTTTTGCGGTTTTCTTGTATATTTTTAGCCGAAACTTTAGTCTGATAGGCCTAAATGCGGACCACGGTGACGCTGACCTTACCTTTCTCGGCGCGCATTGCCATCTCTTTCCGAAGGCTATGACATTCGGATATGGATGCGGCATACTTGAAATTCATTAGAAGTTTAAGAACATAATTTTTCCGGACATTCATCCAATAATGCTCGTTTTCAAAGGCGACAAGCATTTATTTATAGCAGGTTACTGCCAGCAAGAATCAACCCCCTGAAACTTTCATTGAGCTAATTCTCCTGTTGTTCTCTCTTGCTCCGCGCTCGATCATTTGCTTGTGACCTGGCTATTTCCTCATTTCACAATGTCAGCGGCCCTCACGTAAGCCACCTGTCAAGCATGAAGGGCGTGCGAAATCAACCTCTCGAAAACAGAGTTGTCGCAGTTTTGTGTGGGTAATGCTCTCGTATTGACAAGAGAGAAGGTTTCCTAGCCCATTGCTGGTGACACTAACCCGGTTTTACTCTTTTTCTCTTCTCGAATTCCTCCAACACGCGGAGACCTACGATTGCTAGGCCTTGCTTTTCATTTACCGGGACATCACTATTGACATCAATCAGGTGGTTGACCGATCCACCCATGGTGGCAACCGCAGGTTGCAACTGTCTGTATACTTCATTAGCTCATTATCGAGCAACAAGGGCTTTTAATTGTCTTGTGTAATTGTGCTTTATCTTATGAATGCTTTGCTTATTTTACGTCAGTCATTGCTGAGTTTATACCGGCTAAATATTTCCTGAAATTCATCCTAGTCTGCAGAACATGACTTCATTACTTGCTGTCATTTATTTTCGTTTGAAATTTGCGACATTACTTCATTTTGATAATAAAGCTTGACAGCGAAATGTTTTATTCTTACTTTAGGAAGCATGTAAAATATGTAATTCCTTGTTACTTTTCTTTAAGCTGTGACGTTTGTACACCAGGCTAGCAGCGAAGTTCTTAGCAGACGTTGCTTTCCCTCTCAATATAAGTATAGCGCAGAATTTACAGTTCCTTCCAACGTGAAGTATTCCTAGGAGAGAGTGCATGCGACGACAATTTTCCTAGTACGTAACGGAAGACAGTGCTTTCAGTTATAGACTCATGAAATCACGGTGAGTGGGCTCAACCTTGCCATGAGATCTCAGTTTACATAATCGCTTGAATTGACCGCTCATGGTCGCTGGAACGCATACATGGTCTCTTGAAGGGTGTACTGCATTCCTCTCTTCTTATTTTGTTTAGGGCAGACATTTCTCAGAATGTCTTACTTCATGCAAGAGCGACCGTCTAAAGATGTTATGCAACAAACTGGTGTTTTAGTGCAAAAGACATCAGGGGCGCTATAACATAAAATGATTCCAAACTGTTTTGATTCCAAATTCCTGACGCCAAATTTACGTAACCACCGACGCAAGCATCGGGCGGTGACCCGCAGCGTTGTCTGATCAACCCAATCAAACACTCTCCTGGTTTATAGGAGGTCACCTATGTTCACTTTCAAAACCAATAACATTCTCTACACTCAGCGGTTTTTCTTATCTAATTGGCTGACAAGAGGCAAGGAGAACGCTCTAGTGGAGAGGGTTTCGATGGGGCCGAGCCAGCACAGTGAAAATAGATAACCGCATGAAGAGAGTGGTGCCGGCTTCACCAATTGGTCCGCTTCGCCTCACTTAGCTTGCGATGGCTGGTCGAAAATCGCGGCGGTGTGCAACGGAAGGATAAGAATGCCGCTAAAACGGATCCTCAGCAAGGAAGAGTTGGCAGAGCGATGTCATATGCATGCCGAAAGGGTTCGATAACGTTTAATGCCACGCAAAAAGGTTTATCATGCGCAAATAAATACATGCCCACCGGCAGGTGCGAGTAGCGAGGGTCTGAGCGATCGGCGGGCAGCCATCTTCTATTCCTTTCGGAACGGGACAGTCTGTGGCTATTCAGAAGAATTTTCAGTTTTGTTCGGCATATTAATGCATTTTTTTTGCGTACACGTCACTTTGATGTGCTCAGTTTTCGCGGCTGTGTGACGTCGCATGACAGACAGGCGAAGTGGGCGTAGCCAGAAAACATTGGACCAATAGCAAAGGGCTAACGGTGAAAAGGCGTCGAATCAGGAATGATTATTTTTCTTTTGGGCGGTTTAATCATGAATAATCAGTGTGTACACGTTATATCAGATGGGGATCTATCGAGGTTTTCGTGACGTCGCGTGACAGACAGGCGAAGTTGGGAGTGGCCCGAAAATGTTTTGACCAATGAAGGAGGCTGATTGCAGAAATTGGAATCAAAACAGTTTGGAATCATTTTACGTTATAGTGCCCCAGGACTTGACAGGCGAAAACAACAAAAGCGCTTCTGTTGGGAGAGTCTTTGTCTTAATATATAGTTTGCGCTAAAACACCAGTCTAAAAAATCGTACCACCAAAGCCGCAACTCAACCCTTGCAACGTTCTGCATCATTACAATGTTTTGGCTGCTCCTTCCGTACTTGGCCGGGTCGCACTGAAGACCTAAAATTACAATGCCGGTACTCTTTCTGTTTCTGACACATAACCTCACCTAAACATTAATTATGCTTGCATGCAAACGAGTACGAGTAGGTTAGGATTTTGGAAGCGGAGCATCGAATGTGCAGTAAGAAAATTTTGAAGTACGGGTCTTCTGTCGTTTCCTCAGACCATAACTCATGACCATCACTGAAACTATCCCTCACTTCCCCCTGCTCTAAGATCTGCTGGCGAGCTCTCCCCCCCCCCCCCCCCCTCCCGGCAACCTCCCCTCCTCCCCCCCCCCCCCCCCCCCCTCCTAGAAGCCCTAGCAGTAGCCTAAGAATCAGGCATGTTAAATGTAACAAAATTAAGAATATGAAGAAGCCATCCGCTATGAGAAACAGTTTTTTTTTTTCTTCAAGGAAAAATGGACCCCAGACAAAAAGCTGCTCATTGAGTAGCTTGACGAGGCCTGGGGCCCTACAGGCAGCGGCAACAGCGGCAATACAGCAGTGTATGTCGTACACCCGTACGAGAAAAAGCAATACGAGAAAAACGGAACACGAGAAAAAAGGGGGGGAAAAAAGAAGAAAGAAACCGTTCGCGCCAAGCTGTGATTATAATATAATAATAAATATAATATTTCACATATATATATACATTTACACATATGTAAAACAATTACATATACTGTGACGTCTCGGTTGCAACGACGTTTATTAGGCCCGGGAGCTCGTCAGCGAACCAGCGCAGCACACAGGCGATGATGATGAACACATATACAGGCGAAGAGGAGGATAGGTAAAAGTGCGAGGATGATGATGATAACATACAGATGAGGAAGATGTGCGTAATAAACGCCCACAATACATACACCAATACAAAACTATATTGTACACTGACATGTTATATTCACACGTACACGCGCAAACACCCGTAGAAGTGGCGCGCATACGCCTGTATATACAGGGTGTCCCAGCTATCACGCAGCACGATTTTAAAAAAGAGGAACGGCGTTACGCGAAGCCAACCTAGTGCGCATTGTTTCCAGTACAGTGGAGTAGCCGCCAGTAATTTCTTCGTTACTGAGATTTAATTATTTATTTGTAATGACTATCTAACTCGAGAAGTACTGTCCTAATAATCAAAGTGTGAATGAGAAAGTTGTAGAGCAACATGAAAAACTCCCGATACAGCTTTCCGTTGCTCAGTACGTGCTCCATAAAAGTGTTTTTCCGAGTGTGAAAGAAGCCCGCGAATACACGCAGAATTTCCGCACGACTGGCCGCTCGACGCTCTTTGCGTGTATTCGTGGGCTTCTACATCGTTTATGTAGACATTGGAAAGAAAAAGTCCTAACATGGTGCCCTGAGAGACGCCGCATTTCAGATAATGTTTGGATGAACAAAACCGTCTATGTTCACAATTTTTTCACGGCCTTTAAGATATGAACTAAAAATTTGAAGTGTCCTTCCCCTGACTCCGTACTTATTTAACTTATCTAAGACAATATTATGGTCTAGACAATCGAAAGCCTTACTAAAATCCAGAAAGATTCCTAGTGTTAAGAGTTTGTTTTCGATATTCTGTAAAATAATTTCTTTTTTGGACTAATAAACCTGATTCTGTAGAAAAACATTTCCGGAAGCCTAATTGAGATTGCGATATTAACTGATTAGCATCAAAGAAGTTCTGCAAACGTTTGGGCAGATTTTTTTCTAGCACTTTCGAAAACAGGGGCAGAATAGAGATAGGGCTATAATTACTCGTTGCGTTTTTCGAGCCTGACTTTAAAATGACTGTAACCTTGGACACTTTCATTCTTGCAGGGAAAACACATGATTCTATATAGTGAAAGGTTAATGATATGACACAGAGGTAGTGTAAGAAAGTCAGCAACAAACTTTACTGGTTTAATTGTGAGGCGTTCTACATCAGAGCTGTAATTATTCCTTAAGGACATGAGAACGGTAAAAACTTCTGATGGATCTGTTGGGCTAAGAAACACTGAGCTAGTCGTTTTACTTGAAATAACAGAGCACGCATCTTCGTTATATTTTGCTGTTGCTTGCTCGGTGAAGAAGTTGTTAAAGCAATCGGCTAATCGTACGCCCGATTTTGGTGACCCGTCAATAATCAATTCGCCAATGTCATTCGATACATTTCTATTTCTAATTACCTCATTTATTGCATGCCAAATTAGCTTTGGATTATGCTTGCTTCCAGCGAAAATTTCCGAGTAATAGTCACGCTTGGCTTTGCGCAAGTCATTATTTAATTTATTCCTAAACTGCCTAAACACAACGTAATAATTAGGATTTCTTGTTACCAGAAAACTTGTGGTACAGGCGGTCTTTTTTTTAACATTCTTAAAAGGCTTGGTGAAACCCATGGTTTCTTAACTTTTTTTGATGATTGTCTTGTTTTTAATGAAAAACTTAAGTCGTAACGCACTTTAAGTTTATCAGTGAACGCATTATAAGCCTCATCCACTGAACCATAGTTGAGACATTGTGTTCATGGTGTCTCATTATAATCAGTCGCCTGAATGATTGTACTTTGGTATCAGTAATTGCCCGAAAGGTTACCGGTCTTCTTCGAACTGGTGCAGGTTGACGCTTTTCTATTGTAATAAATATAGGACAATGATCGCTTAGATCACAAGGCAGTGTATCCGAAGATGTTACCATGATATCTATGTTAACAATAAACAAGCCAATAATGGTTGACGAAGAGACCGTGATTCTCGTTGGAGATGTGATGGTGTTGGTGAAACCGTTGGATTCAACGGCCATAAGAAATTCTACTGAATCAGCGTTCACTTCGTTTATATTAATATTAAAGTCGCCACCGAGCAATGGTGTATAATTATTTTGTGAACAGTAATTAAGAAAAGTGTTCAAAAATTTGAAAAAGGTGTCACGATTTCCATCAGGGGCCTGCAAATTACAGAAAGAATGTAACTATTGTGTTGCAGCACGATAGCATCGTAGTTGTTGATTATAACTGAAAATTCTGTAATGATGGTGCAGTTCAAAGAAGACCTAAAATAATAGCTACTCCTCCTTTGCGGGAAGGCCTGTTTAGAAAAAAGGTGGCATACGACGGTAATTTGAGTAGGTCTACTTCATGCTGACACCACGTTTCGGTGAATAACAAAAAATCAAACATCACCGTAAGGTTACCTAAAAAACTTTCAATCTGATCGTGCTTATTTTTCATTGAACGAATATTAAAATGCACCATGGAAAAATAATTGTTGGCGTTCGCACTGTTGCTGATGTCGCGTGACATGACCCGATCATAATAATTTACAGCAGCCATGACGCAAAGAACAGACACAGCACTGGGAGTGGCAGAGACGTAAGAATAATTTTTAGATAGAGGGCAAGGGAACACGCAAGTGCTTCACATGTAAGATTGACATGAGTTAAGGTGATGGCTTCGAAACTTGGGGCGTATATGGCTACACAAGATACAAGTACACACTCTCGGTTGCGCAAACAAGAATAGACTAGAGCGGTGGCAGTTAGCTTCGCGTCACAGAATGATAAGACCGGTACAAAACAGTCCTCACGGTATATTATCTCAAGCATGCGCCGACATTCTAGTAATATCCTCGCTTCGTAGAATCTTAATACGAGGTGCATTATCAGAGTGCCGGGCAAAGATCTTTCCATTGCGCACCCACACATATTTCCAGTTTACTAAGCGCTTACGAGCAGTTGCTTGGCCTAAAAGGCGTTTCAAAGATGCACACAAATGCTCACTGATGAAGACCGGAGCCTTTGAAACAAAATCAAGATCGCTGCCTGTGAGTCTAATAGGGTGGGCCTTTTCCAGGAGCAGGGGCACTATAATGTAAAATGAGTCCAAACTGTTTTGATTCCAATTTCTCCAGTCAGCCTCCACGATTGGTCAAAACATTTTCGGGCCACTCCCAACTTCGCCTGTCTGTCACGCGACGTCACTAAAACCGCGATAGCTCCCCCTCTGATATAACGTGTACACACTGATTATACATGATTAAACCGCCCAAAAGAAAAATAATCATTCCTGATTCGACGCCTTTTCACCATTAGCCCTCTGCTATTGGTCCAATGTTTTCTGGCTACGCCCACTTCGCCTGTCTGCCACGCGACCTCACAATACCGCGAAAACTCACCACGTCAAAGTGACGTGTACGCGAAATAAATGCATTAATATGCCGAACACATGGAGGAAGGAACCTAAACAGGAGAGGCCCTGACGCCACTTTTTTGAAGCCGGAAGTGCAGCCGTGTTGGTGTGCCACCTCTCCTTGCGCCTCCAATCAGGGGTTCTGCAGCTCGCCGGAGCAGATGGGCGTGAACTTTGAACTTGCATTGTTACGAGCAGCCGGAAGTGTGTGCTGCCGACGCGTGTCAAAACAAAGCCTACGAAACTTCTGTAACAGTTTCAGCGAAGCAGACGCGCTCCTGTGTTTTTCCGTGGCACGTTGAAGAAGACAACGAACACCCGCGCCATGATTGCTTGAGTGTATCTTTTGCTGGCCGACACTCACACTCACAGACCCAAAACACAACTTTCAAGCTTACACACCAAACCCTAAAGTCAGATTTTCTCGCGAACAAAAGGTGCTGCGGGAAAGACACCAGCAGAAAAATCTTATCTCACTTTTCAGAGACCGAGAGTAGCAGCGAAGCTTCAGGAGCGCGGTTGTCATGGCAACGTTGACATTTGGGGTACCCGTCCCAGTGCTCCTTTGCGAAAAACAGCACGTGACTTCCGCCACACCTTCTCCAATACGCTCGTGCTGGCCAGGGCCTCTCCTGGGGTTTCCTTCCTCCATGGCCGAACAAAACTGAAAAATTTTCTGAATAGCCACAGACTGCCCCCTTCCGAAAGGAATAGAAGATGGCTGACCCCCCGATCGCTAAGGCCCTCCTCGCTACTCGCTGCTGCCGGTGAGCACGTATTTATTTGCGCATGATAAACCTTTTTGCGTGGCAGTAAAACGTTATCGAGCCCTTTCGGAATGCATACGACATCGCTCTGCCAACTCTTCCTTGCTGAGGATCCGTTTTAGCGGCATTCTTATCCTTCCGTTGCACACCACCACGATTTTCGACCAGCCATCGCAAGCTAAGTGAGGCGAAGCGGACCAATTGGTGAAGCCGGCACCACCCTCTTCATGCGGTTATCTATTTTCACTGTGCTGGCTCGGCCCCATCCAAACCGTCTCCACTAGAGCATGCTCCTTGCCTCTTGTCAGCCAATTAGATAAGAAAAACCGCTGAGTGTAGAGAATGTTATTGGTTTTGAAAGTGAACATATGTGACCTCCTATAAACCACGAGAGTGTTTGATTGGGTTGATCAGACAACGCTGCGGGTCACCGCCCGATGCTTGCGTCAGTGGTTACGTAAATTTCACGTCAGGAGTTTGGATCAAAACAGTTTGGAATCATTCATGTTATAGCGCCACAGGTCTCGTTTCTTGCGACTGGCGAACTGTACGACAATATTATTTGTAGTGGGACCCTTAGCTGTAGGAACTTGATGGATGACTTCGATATCGGCTGTTGTTGCGGGTTCTTGAATGACTTCGCCAATTTTAGTACTTCCAAAAAATTTTCTGCCTTACGGAAGAGAGAGAGAGAAATAACTTTATTTTGTCCAAAATGTAGTTAGAGGAGGGGGTAATGACTAGAAGCCTCCCCCGTCCCCCCTTTAGACGGCGGCCGGCAGCCCCTGAGCCGCGGCGGCGTCCTCAGCCATTTGGACTACTCCTGCTTGAACATCCGGGTCCGAGCTGAGCAACACGGTCTCCCATTGCTCCTCATTTCTTATTATTAAACTGGATTGTTGTGGTTTTGAACAGTTATTGTTGTATTGTTTCGTTGGGCATGCCCAGATTATGTGTTGAAGATCTGCTCGGTTGTTACAATGCTTACATATGTCTGTGTATACATCTGGGTGATAGTGACTGAAGGCAATGGGGTTGGGGAAAGTGTTGGTTTGTATTAGCCGCCAAGCCACTGACTGCCACTTGTTTAATGAACAATGTGCTGCCGGATATCTAGCCCTGGCTAGTCTGTAATGATCAATGATTTCCCTAAAGGAAACCAGCCTATCTCTGCCCGACCGGCGGATTGCGAATGCGTCCGTGTTGGTGTTGGTGACGTCGTCTTGGTCTGCGAAACCTCGAGCCGCGTCATGCGCATTCACGTTGTCTGGCAGGCCAGAGTGAGCTGGTGCCCAGATGATTTGTATTCCCCTAGCTCGGTCTCCGTGGAAACCAGCCTTACGGAAAGGCACTCCTTTAATCTCATAGTTTGCAAGACAGGAGTGTTGCTCAAGCTGAATATGCCTGTTTTCGTGCTCTTTGACCTGCTGAGACAGGTCACTGCAGCGTGTTTCAAGCCTGGTTTTAATCTCTTTCAAGAGCCGATTTTCGGCAATCACTTCCTCATGCGCCTTATTGATACTTGCTAGGCTAGCTTTAATTTCTCGCATTTCTTTTCACAAATCACGATCAAAGCCGTCCCGGAACTCCTTCAGTTCCGCCCTCAGTTCACGCTTAAATGCTTCAGAAAGAGCACTCACAGGTCACACGCTATATCGATTAAGAGATATGTGTTACATGTGCAGGTTCTTTGTGATTTAGTGTTTCATTCTGCAGAACATAGGTAGCTTACTGGCACTACATTGTTGGTCAGCATTCCCTGCTATATAAGCCTTACATACACCAAACCCCCGAGAGGGAGACCTTGAATGCATGTTCACTAGGTTGCATGTTGATTAGATAGTATACTGCTCTGAAATGCTGTTTAGTTTTATTGTTTCCGGTAGCCATTCCTTAGTCAGGTGTTCATACAAACCTTTCACTTGGCCTTCCTTGTTTTGCGATTCACTGTGAAGCAGAATTTAATAAAGAGATGTAATTGTTCTGTTTTTCAATTTACGTTACTATCAATCTTGACCCACTACTTAATTTTCCCTTTAAAAGCGCACATTGATAATAGCACTATAACGCCAATCACAAAAAGAAAGTTAGAAACTCACGTCATTTCGCTATATTTACTGTGATAAAAGGCCCATACAGCCACAATTTGTGGTGTGTGGTATATCAGTGTTTAACCCCGCATATACAACTGTCGCTGTAAAAAAAAAAATACCACAAGCCAACAAATACCACAAGCCAACGATGTCATGCGAACGTCCTCACAGGCAAACGGGCCCTGGTGTTGGTCCACCCATGCGTCTCTATAGACCCGAGAATTAGCCCAGATACCGATCCGTTTTGCGGCAGAAGAAATCTTCCGGCTTGCCCGCAAAGTTTCGTTCAATCCGCAGCAGTCGTGCGACAATTTTCTCTATCTCATCTTTCTATTCCGTCTTTCCCGTCCCCCAGAGTAGGGTAGCCAACCAGACGCATTTCTGGTCAACATCCCTGCCTTCTCTTTCCCTCCTCCTCCTCGTCCATGCCGCAAGCTTGCACAAGATATGTCCAAGAGACAACAGTTCGAGGTCCGAAAACGATTTAGTTTATTTTCTTAAGCCCAAACATGGCCATTTTATAGTCACTTTCAGCCCAATCATGCAGCCATTCCCGGCAGAACGTCGTCGCCGCCCTTTTGGTGCGTTTCCTCGAAGAACAAGTAGTCCTGCACATACGAGCAAGAGTGAAAAAAATCAAATAAGGTTTATAGGTTTTACATGTCAAAACCTGGATTTGATCCCGCTACAGCCATAGCCGTTAAATCACCGCGGCGGATTAGAGAAATACACCGACTGCTTTTTTTTTTTTTTTTTTCGCACAAGGTAAAATAAGATAAAGAGGCTCGGGCAAGGAAATATACTATAGGGCTACAAAGACGGTAAAAATGGTCCACTTTTATGCCATTTAAATGCTCAATATGGGGATAACATTTATAATGCGTCATGCACTTTCCAGGAGCCAAATATCTATATATGTTTCTATATCTAATCGTTTTCCAGCCTATCTAGGTGACTGGGTGGTCCGTGGTAAATGGGACGCGCTAGCGCATCAGATTGCCGTGTTGAGAGTCACTGGGTAGTCCGTGGTAGAATGGGACGTGCTAGCGCATCAGATTGCTGTGTTGAGAGAACAGGCTTCGAAACCAACCACCGGGCCAACTTGGGTCACGGAGTATGTGGCAATACGTACATATTTGCGGCTCTTCAACGAACCTCTTTCACGCCGACATAGGTCACTGCAGATGCGGTACTGGATAGGTGCCGCTGTTCGAAGAAACTCTCTGGCGCCGACTGGGAGCACTAGGTATAGTATGTGCCACGCGTACTGTGCTGGTCCTCAATTTGCCTCTCGGATGCCAAATTGGGTCGCTGGGTATGTGCTAATAGGTCGGCGCCGCTCTTCAATGAATGTCTTTGACGTCAACTTGGGTAACTAGGTATTTATCGCTCGGAATGACGAATAAGATCCCTTCAATTTCTCTGATGCAGGCTGCAATCGAACCCACGTCACAAAGGGTTCGTCAAGGGCAGCAACCCGGTGCTTTAGCAGGCTGTGCCACAGATGCACTGGGTATGCGCCACTCTTGAGTGAACCTCTAGCCAACTTGGGTCATTGAGTGTGTGCCATTGAGTGTGCAGCAAGCAGACAATTCTCAGCATTCGCATGCACCGGCACGCTACGCTTATCGGCTCAGAGGCCACGCGCGGACTTCTGAGCAGTGTGGTGGAAGTGCTGGGGAGTTCCCTGTTTCGATCACGGAGCTCCGCAACGGCCGCCTCATCACACTTGCGACCATGTCAGTCGGTACAGGCACATCGTCTTCAACCCCTGCCCCTCCCGTGGCTCCCACCTACATCCTTCTGCCTCCTGCTCATGGTCCTGGCGTATTTTCCGGCCAGGATGGGGTTTACGTCGACAAATGGCTCAACCTTTACGAACGGATCAGCGCCGGCTACAGGTAGGACCCGACCCTTATGCTCGTTAACGTGCTTTTTTACCTCGATGGCCCACCACGGGTGTGGTTCGAGACGCACGAGGCGTACATTACCAGCTGGGACTCTTTCAAAGAGAAGATCCGTGACCTTTTCGGTGACAGCACTGATCGGCAGCTTGGTGCGCGGAATGAACTTGCGACTCGTACACAGACATCCTCCGAGTCATATGTATCTTAAATTCGGGAGGTTATCGCTCTTTGCCGCCAGGTTGACGAGAACATGCCTGAGTCTGAGAGGGTTTCTCATGGGCTCAAAGGTATCGCCGACGATGCTTTTAACCTGCTCGTCTATACCAACGTGGATGCCGTCGACATAATCATCAAAGAGTGCCGGCAGTTTGAACACGCGAAGAGCCGCCGTATTACCCAGACATTCACCCGGCTGCCCAATACGGTGGCAACTTCATCGTGTGATGCCGTTCGCCTGCCGCCCACCTGTGACCACGTTACTCGCATTTTTCGTCGCGAGATTGAAGCCGCCTGTCCTGCACCTATTCAACCCCCCGTGTTTACAAGCCACGCCAGTGACCCATCGCAGCCATTGGTGTCCCTCATTCAAGCTGTCGTCAGGCAGGAGTTTGCCAATCTTGGCCTTCCATCAGCGTGCCCACTGACTCGTCCTGACGCTCGGCCTTATTCCTCTGGACCTACTCGACGCTCCTACACCTCTCCCGTCTCCTTCCGCAATCCTGCGGAATGAAGAACGCCCGACAATCAGCCCATCTGCTTCTCCTGTCATCAGGCCGGGCACATTGCTCGTTATTCCCGTCGCCGTTGGACCTACGCATCTCGCCAGACCTCCATGCACCCTACTCCTTTCAGAGGTCCAGCCACTGGTTCCCCTACTTACTACTCGTCGTCCTCCGACGAGCCTCTTCCCTTTGACGCCACTGCTCCTGTTCGCCGCTTCTCCCGCTCCCCGTCGCCGCAACGCCGCCAATCCCGCTCTCCGCAGCCTCGCCGCTTTTCCTCGCCGTCCTTCTCTGGACGATCGCCGCAGGAAAACTAGATAGTGCAGCTTATGGAGGTGAAGCTGCAATGCCGTCGTCCCCTGCAAATCCTCTACTGACGCTCCCCACTCACCATAGCCTCCTAGAAGCCAAAGTCGACAATGTTCCTTTGACCGCCCTCATCGACACTGGCGCACACTTGTCTATTATGAGCGCTTCTTTACGCCGCCGCCTGCAGAAGATTATGACGCCGTCTACGACACAGACAATACGTGTTGCCAGCGGTGGTGCTGTTCACGTGATCGGAATGTGCACCGCCCGTGTCAGCATTGCCGGTCGTCACACTGTTGTCCTTTTTGCCATCCTTGCTCACTGCCCCCATGACCTTATCCTTAGCCTTGACTTTCTTTCGGCACACTCGGCCTTAATTGATTGTTCTTCTGATACACTCTGCCTCGATCTTCCTCTTGTATCAGATGCCTGCGAAACGCCCGTCAGGCGCTTAAGCCCCACCGATTTTGTTCGCCTACCGCCGCGAGCCGTCAGGTACGTGTGTTTGTCATCGACCCCTCCCGTTCCTGACGGTGATTATATCGTCTCTCCGATTACAGACGTCTGCGTGACGCGCAATGTTACTGCGCCACATACCATCGCCACATTAGCTGATAACTGTGTGTTCCTCCCGCTACTAAACTTTGGTCTGACCCCCCAAGTGTTGCCCCACAAGATGTCGCTTGCCCACCTCAACGCTACAACAGACCATGACGTCGAGGTTGTCGCCATAACTGCACCTGAGGAAGCTGAAGTTTCGTCACCAAGTTCCGACGACAGCAATTTTCGCAACATGATTGGATCAGACTTTTCGCCTGACCAGGCCGACGCTCTTTGCCGGGTTTTGGCCTCATACAGCGACATTTTCGACATTCATGATCGACCCCTGGGCCAGACTAAGAGTGTCGCCCACCGAATCAACACTGGCGACTCTTTGCCCATTCGCCGTCGGCCTTACCGTGTGTCCGCATCAGAGCACGAAGTGATTCAAAAAGGAGTGGCTAAAATGCTTGCGAAGGACATCATCGAACCATCCTCTAGTCCTTGGGCCTCTCCCGTCGTATTAGTAAAGAAGAAAGACGGCTCCTGGCGTTTCTGCATTGATTATCGGCACCTCAACAAAATCACTAAGAAGGACGTGTACCCTCTTCCACGTATTGATGACGCCCTCGACTGCCTCCATGGTGCCACCTTCTTTTAATCCCTGGACCTTCGATCTGGCTACTGGCAAATCGCTGTAGACAACCTGTATCGCGAGAAGACCGCCTTCGTGAACCCTGACGGCCTTTACCAATTCAAGGTCATGCCTTTCGGTCTCTGCAACGCACCAGCCACCTTTAAGAGAATGATGGACACACTGCTTCAAGGATTTAAATGGTGATAATTCTCGTGATAATTCTCTCCCCCACTTTCGGAACACACCTTGTGAGGTTTTCGACCATTCTAGCAATTTTCCGACCAGCTGGCCTCCAGCTAAATTCCTCGAAGTGCTACTTCGCTCTTCGTCAAATTACTGTGCTGGGCCACCTCGTTGACGCTTCCGGTGTCCTACCAGACCCAGCGAAGGTACGCGCTGTCACGAACTTCCCCGTTCCACGGTCTGTCCATCACATTCGTAGTTTTGTTGGGCTTTGTTCCTACTTTCGCCGTTTCGTGAAAAACATTGCGGCGCTCGCACGTCCACTCACTGACCTTCTCAAACAAGACCACCCGTTTTGTTGGGGTCCACTACAAGCTGACGCCTTCTCTGACCTTATCGCCGCCCTAACGACTCCACCTATTCTTGCCCATTTTGACCCAGCTGCTCCCACGGAAGTGCGCACAGATGCTAGTGGTCACGGCATCGGTACAGTTTTAGCCCAAAACCAACGAGGCGTTGACCGTATTATTGCGTACCAAGTCATCTCCTATCGAAATCTGAACACACTTACTCTATTACGGAACGGGAATGTCTTGCCCTTGTCTGGGCGGTTTCGAAATTCCATCCTTACTTGTATGGCCGCCCTTTCCGTGTTGACACCGATCATCACACTCTCTGTTGGCTTTCTTCACTGAAGGACCCTACTGGACGACTTGGTCGTTGAGCGCTGCGCCTTCAGGAGCACTCGTACTCAGTTACCTACAAGTCTGGCCGCCTCCATCGGGACCCGGACTGCTTGTCCCGCTACCCTGTTGACCAACCAGACGGACCGGACATCGAACCTAACCCCTGCGTTATGTCTATGTTTCAGTTTCTCCAGATTGGTGACGAACAACGTCGTGATGCTTCTTTGCGATCGCTCAATGACCGGCTGGAATCCGCACCTTAAGACGCCGCACTGCGCATGTTCGTCCTCGTGAATGGCACACTTTACCGTCGTAACGTCCAATCAGATGGTCATGAGCTGCTTCTCGTTGTGCCTAAACATCTGCGTTCAACGATACTGCATGAGGTTCACGACGAACCAACTGCTGGTCACCTTGGTGCATCCCGCACATACGACCGTGTCCGGCGCCGCTTTTTTTAGCGCGGTCTCGCCCGGTCTGTTCGACGTTACGTGACCTCCTGCGACAAATACCAACGTCGGAAACGTCCTGCCGCACCCTCGGCTGGACTGCTTCAGCCGCTCTCCATCCTGACCGAACCATTCTTCCGCGTTATTTGGACCTTCTCTGTCATTTTGCTGAGTCACGATACGGCAACAAGTGGGTCGCCGTTGCTATCGATTATGTGACCAGGTATGCAATCACTCGAGCGCTCCCCACCAGCACTGCTACTGACGTTGCCGATTTCTTGCTCCACGATGTTATTCTGCACCATGGCGCCCCTAGCCAATTGCTCACAGATCGAGGCCGCGCATTTTTATCACGAGTAATCGACGATCTTTTGCGCTCCTCTACTCAACGCAGCACAAGTTGACCACTGCCTACCATTCCCAAACAAATGGCCTCACCGAGCGACTAAATCACCCCCTCACGGACATGCTCTCAATGTATGTTTCATCTGAGCACCGTGACTGGGACCTCGCGATACCTTACGTGACCTTCGCGTACAATTCATCGCGTCACGATACCGCCGGTTATTCATCCTTTTATATGCTGTTTGGCCGTGAACCGACGTTACCAATGGACACCCTACTACCGGCTGCTGCCGCGCCGCCTAGCGAATATGCACGTCATGTCATCGCTTGTGCCGATCACGCGCGTCAGATCGCCCGCTCTAGGCTGTTGGCCTCGCAAGGAACCCAGAAGCGGCTCTATGACAGCCGGCATCACGACGTTTGCTTCTCACCCGGTGCCTTAGTTCTCCTGTGGTGTCCATTCCGTCGTGTTGGCTTGTGCAAAGAGTTGTTATCTCGATACACGGGTCCTTACCGAATCGTCCGCCAGGTCACGGACGTCACCTACGGGATTGTTCCCGTCTCTCTGACTTTACCGCCTGCGATCGCTCCCAGTGACATAGTTCACGTTAGCAGACTCAAAGCCTACCGCCCTCCTCCTAACGACAATGTGTGAAGTGCGCCGAGACGGCGCTTCCACCGCCGGGGGTAATGCTACGAGAGAGACATTCAGCCTCTCTCGTAAAAACCGACAGAAAGAAGAAAAGAAGAAGACATTCAGCCTGGGGCAGACGACGAAGACGGTTCTCTCTGGTGCTGGTGGCTGTCGACCATCTTGGCTACTGTGTCTCTCCCATACTATAAATACAGTGTAAATAGTCCCGCCTTGTGTCGTTTTACGTAACATCTTTGTGGTGGAGGTGCTAGGGCCCAGCATGTCTAGTAAGACTAGACAGCGTTGCATGTAGGCTCCCTAAGTAAGACAAAGTCCCATAGAGGATCCTGGTTTCCGCATGAGGCGTTTCCCAGCGTTCAATCACACCGGCGTGCCATACATTTTGGAGGCTTTGCGGTGGCTGGCGCTACTTGGCGCCGAGTTTTCTTGGGAAGCGCAGTAGGGGAATCCCGTTGCAGTACACGCCTCATGCATAACGCGTTTCGATGGTGATAATACATTGCGCCGCTATACAGGGGACGTATTGTGCGACGATCCCTTTCGGCGATATTATCGCCTCGGCCAGCAGGCGCGCGCTGATTGGCTGGTTGACGAAAATTGGATTAGCTGATTGGCTGGTGAGCATACGTCACGCAAAGGCGATAGTATCGCCGTGATCATCGCAGAATACGTTCCCTGAATTATTGTTAAATGGGTTACCGTTGACAGACATCGTGTGATGGGCTCTGCTGAAAATTATTGTGATAGCAATTATATGGACACTCAAAGAGAATTTCTGCCGTCGCCGTCACCGTGAGGTTCCGTATGACGTCAACGGCGATGAAATTGTCGCCGCGCGCCGGACGCTCTATGTGCGAGTAAAAGGGCGCAAGGGGCGCGCGCTTTCACGGGGAGCAAACGCACGGCGGAGAACAAACGCGCGCGTTCCGCGCCGTGCTCCATGAAGGGCTGCAGAATTAAGCGTCTCTTTCCTCCTTTGCAATCACCATATATATATAAAGCAAACGCGACTTCTTCCGTCGCTCGAAAGGACGTGGGAGAACGGGAGGGAGGGGAGGCGATGTTTAGCTGCGGCACCAAATGCGTATTTATATAAAAACGTTGCGAGGCGAGAAGGTGGTAAAGACTTCCGACGCTGCTCGACGAGTTTCCAGTTCTGATCTCGGCGAAAACCTCCGAGCCGCCCCCAGAGGCCCTGGCAACAGTCACCAACGCCGCCGCGTTCGGTGCGAACGCGGGCAAAACGGCGACTGCGTCGACAACAGTTCTGCGCATTGCTGGTGCACGGCCGCTGGATAAAAAAAAAATCCTTTTTTTATCCAGCGGCCGTGGCTGGTGCTGCTGCGTGTCCAAGTTTATACAGCTGATAAAACAACTATCCTTACTCCGTATAGCTCTGTACTAACTTGCTATCGCAATTGATACTTTGCCTTTCGGGTGAAACTGCGACATTTCTTTTGATGCTCAAGCATCAAATGGTTCGATGAGCGAAGAAGATAGCGTATGTACCAGCAAAATTGCACCTAAATTTTTATTGCCTGCGACGTGACGTCACGTGCGCGCCTCGATGGAGCCGAGCGGGCGAAAGGGTGCACTTGCCGCGCTGGTGCAAAAGGTGTTGCGTGAGGGGTGAGGGCATCTCCGTGATGTCACGTCCCCATCGGTCTCGCAAGCCTTTGTTATCCGCGCATTCCTTCTCCGCGCAAGCTCTCGCCTGCGTTCTAACTACGCTTCGGTAATGACTGTAAAAGCTTAATGTGTAAAAAAAATGACAGCAGATCCACGAGGTGAATGATGATGAGTGGGCGAAGCTCCGGAGGGAATCATCGGATATCCCGCTTAAGGGGACGCTAGCACAAACGCGTTAGAAACGTGCAGTACTCTCTAGTAAGGGGGAGCGGCCACAGCGTCTTACGCAGCCATTTACACATGCCGGAACGTGCACCGCGTTTGCCGACGCCATCACACGACTGCTGAGAGAGTATACCCCCCCGTATTCATAAACGCTCCTCGACTTGAACTTGACTTGCCACCGCTTTGGGCAGCGCGTTCGAAACGCGTTGAAGGTAAGGTGGAGAGGCCACAGCGTCTTACACCAGCTTCTTACACGGGCCGTAACGCGCTAGCACAAACGCGTTAGAAACGCGCTAGAAACGCGGCCTTTCGTTAATGTTGGGTATTTATAGCCATCGTGGTGCGTTTGTCCATGTCCGCTTCGTGGCGTAGTGGGCTAACGCCGCGCGCTCGGAAGCGAGGGGTCCCTGGTTCGATCCCGTGCTACGGACACAACTTCGGAATTTTTTTCTCATTTTTCTCAGACTGGTTACACACTACTACTACTACTACGACGGGGACGGAACGGGTGCCGCTATAAGGAGCTTCGCCCCTAAAACAGAAAATGAGGCAAGTGTTACACGTTTGTAAAACATGAAGACGAAAGAAAGCATGCCAGCTGTGGAAGAAGAAGACGACGAACGCGCGAGCAGTGGCACGAGCACGTCTCTGTGACCACATGGCGTGTGCAGTCAGGTACGCACTAGGCACACCTTCACGTCCACAGCCATGAAGCAGCCGTGGCTTCAAGAAAACGTGCTCGTCTCGCACTTCAGAAGTCCGGGGTTGATTCCCACCCAGACCGAAATTTACCAAATATTTTTTTCAAGGCCACAAATTTACATTGGTACACAAGAACCACTCTGATAAATGTGGCGTCAATCCGAGTATCTTTAGACATGTTTTTGCGCTTTGCGGCGTCGGCCGTTTTTTGTCACAACGCAGTTTCGCCAAGGTCACCGCCAAGGGTGCCGCCAACAGGGCACCTAAGACTGTCGACTTAATTAGAAAGGAAAAATGTTGGCGGTAGCGAGTTTCGAAATTACGACGCCACGCCCAGAAGCTGAGTGTCTTACCCACTGGGCTTAACCAGCGCCTCCTAGATGTCAGGTTGCCTGTGCACTCTGTTTTATTGCTATAGCAATTATGTGGACACTTCAAGCGGATTTCTGCCATCGGCGTCGCCGTCGCCGCCGTGCGGCTCCGTATAAAGTCCAAGGGCGATAAAACCGCAGCGCGCCGCATGTGCGAGTCAAACCGCGTGGGAGACGCGCGCTTTCACGGAGAGCGAACGCGACTTCCTCCGTCGTGCGAAAGGCCGTGGGCGTATGGAAGGGAGGGATGGAGGGGGGGGGGGGGCGACGCTGTGCTGCGGCACCAAATGCGTATCTTGCAACCGGGCGCAAGGGGAACTGGCGACATAATTTCCCCCGCGAAAGGAGGAAAGTGGGAAGGCAGCGCGGGAGGGAGGTGGGGGGCGACTTCTAACAACTGCGTATTTTGCGATGGTGCGGGCTGTCGCGCGCACCCTATCTTGAAAGCGATCTCCAGACTAAAGTCCCTAGATTTTCTGCCCTTTTTTAAGCAGCGACATCTACTCCGTCGGCCGCCATTATCTTGCTAGATAGCATGCGACCTTCAACTGCCACTGCTATCTACGTTGTTCGTAGCAGCATGCAAGGGAATGCGGGTGAACAGCGTTAGGAAGAACATGGCTGCTGGAATGAGCACCGCCCAATAAGATTCGTCGGCGGTACTTCAAAACTTGTCGCTACTTAAAGAAAAAAAATATCTAGGGACTTTACTTCAAACGGCTCTGGCCTTTGTATGCGCTGTGCTTTCGCCACTCAGTTTCCGCTGAAGCGATAGACCAAACGAACCTTCGCTTGCTGCGGCAGCAGCGCTTGTTCACACCAGCGTTTTGACAGTGGTTGTCTGCGGTCATCGAGTGTGATCTATTCATGTTTGCTTGTGCGCGCTGGCACCACGCTTGTTATTTCAGTTAGTAAACGAATGTGTCCAAGTTTATGCAGCCGATAAAGCTACTATCCCTACTCCGTATAGCTCTCTACTAATTTGCTATCGTAATTGATGCTTCACTTTTCGGGGGAAACTGCGACATTCTTATAACATTCATGCTACTTGGACCGAAATTACCATTTCCAATCCGGGTAGAACGAAAGCGGTGACGTTAAAATCCTCGCGGCTTACTCGGAAGCGTCCCCATTAGATTCTAGGACAGTGGCGCAAAGTATCATGATGCCACGGATCAAAGTGAACCGGCCTTGTGCTATCTAGGAGGTGTTGGCCAAGTGTCTCAACGCACTCGCTTGCCCGTGTGGAGTTCATAACTCGAAGGACGGCTCAACGGTGTTCAATAGGACATAATTTATTTCGCATTCACAACTCATAAGAAGTGCTTTTTTTTCTCAATACGAGTCGGGACTAGAGCGATGCGTAACCTGTGCCATATATGATGATGACGATAACAATTTCTCGCGTCCTGATGGAAAACGGCCAACCGAAACCCTCAAATGCGCCCAAATGATGATTTGCCTCAAAGCAGGGCTGAGATCACTGTGGCCGCCTGATCAGAAATGCTGGTTAGCAGGAAGCTAACCAATCCTCTATCCGTGAAATAAGAAAAACATTTATTCAAAGAGAAATTATGACCAACACAATATACGACAATTGCATCCAAGAGCTCTAGAAAGAGACATTTTATAAAGCTCCTTTTTAAGACCAAAATTTGCGCGTTGACGAGCCTATGGTAACTGAATGAATAAATAAATATCAGAATTTTGGTGGTGAAAGCCTGATAACATCGCCACAGATGCGCGGCGCAAAGCAGGCATGCAGGCACAGGGCGATGGCCATGCATTTAACATGTGCAAAATACGTTCCAGAAGGCAGTAGCTTTAAATTCCGATGTCAAGCCCATTCAGTAGCGCACTCAGGATCTTTGCCAGAGGGAGGGGGGGGGGGTGGGGGAGGGGGGGGGTTGACAGTTTGCCAATACCAACTAAACAGCACTAAGTTCAATTTCTTCACGGGAAATTGTAAAAAAATGACAGCAGATCCACGAGGTGAATGATGATGAGTGGGCGAAGCTCCGGAGGGAATCATCGGATCTCCCGCTTAAGGGGACGCTAGCACAAACGCGTTAGAAACGTGCAGTACTCTCTAGTAAGGGGGAGCGGCCACAGCGTCTTACGCAGCCATTTACACATGCCGGAACGTGCACCGCGTTTGCCGACGCCATCACATGACTGCTGAGAGAGTATACCCCTCGTATTCATAAACGCTCCTCGACTTGAACTTGACTTGCCACCGCTTTGGGCAGCGCGTTCGAAACGCGTTGAAGGTAAGGTGGAGAGGCCACAGCGTCTTACACCAGGTTCTTACACGGGCCGTAACGCGCTAGCACAAACGCGTTAGAAACGCGCTAGAAACGCGGCCTTTCGTTAATGTTGGGTATTTATAGCCATCGTGGTGCGTTTGTTCATGTCCGCTTCGTGGCGTAGTGGGCTAACGCCGCGCGCTCGGAAGCGAGGGGCCCCTGGTTCGATTCCGCGCTACGGACACAACTTCGGAATTTTTTTCTCATTTTTCTCAGACTGGTTACACACTACTACTACTACTACGACGGGGACGGAACGGGTGCCGCCATAAGGAGCTTCGCCCCTAAAACATGCGCTTTTTGCGAGTGTGCGAGTGTAAGACGATTGCGCGTCTTACATCTTAGTTGCAGTACTCTTTTTAAATGCGCAAGGACAGAAAAGGGGTTAAACAAAAGGGGGGGTTAAGTCGGCCACAGGGGAGGGGGGGGGGGATTACAACCACCGAGCCCCCCCCCCCCCCCCCCCGTCGGTGCGCCACTGAGCCCATTGCTTACGATGAGCATGGTGGCTGCGATGAGGGCGCCCTTCACGTGTACATCCAAGTCCAATGGGAAAGTGACGCCGAAGGTGTCGGCATCCGTGAACAGCTCCCTGGCGAGCCCGCTCCACTGCTTGGTGATCTTGCCTATGACGACGCCATTGGTACTGCGCACCTTCAAGAGAAATAACATACGAACTGAACGAGCAACCGCATACCTGTAAAGTGGCATTCTATGTGCAATTTTGGCCCCTTACAAATTTACCTTTCTCGTCACTGTCTCCGCCATAATACCTCGCTTTTCGTGCACAGAATGCGCATATCACAAGGACATCTAAGTTCCTTTAGGACATGCAAACTAAATCACATTATTTATTTATTTATTTATTTATTTATTTATTTATTTATTTATTTATTTATTTATTTATTTATTTATTTATTTATTTATTTATTTATTTATTTATTAGTAGACAAATATACGAAGTAAGCAAAGTAGTTTTATCGGCTGCATAAACTTGGAAATATTCGCTTACTAACTAAAGTAACTAGCGTGTTGTCTGCGCGCACACGCAAACGTGAAGACAACACTCGAGGACCGCGGACACTCGCTCTCATAACGCTAGTGCGGTTTCAGGCGTCCGCGGAATGCACGGGAGCGAGCGGCGCATCGTCTGCTAGCGCTGCTCCTTGAACCCCTCGAGAGGGCACGCGTGTAGTTGTCGCTACTTTTTAAAAATAGAGGAGCCTTAGATTGGTGCCGAGCACGGTGTAAGAACATTTAGGTGTTGACACTGAGCGCACGCGAGCGTCCAAATATGTTCGGCAGTGCGCGGGCGTGCGGAGTAGCTCTGCTGCGAGCCGATAGGTGGCGCCGCGGTCAGCGGTCCCAGCTTAGCGGCGCCAGCGGCTTGACATGACATTGCTCTGCGTCCCCTAAATTGTCGTTCATAGTGGAGTGAGTAAAACTCAAAGCGCGAATGAAGTAATTTATTTCCGATTAAAGGATAAGTATACCAGGCTTAATGCTTCGCTAACATGAATGTTCCTTGTGTCCTTGTGCTGGGCGTGAATGGGCGTGAATGACGTTAACACGGATCTATCGGGCCGCACTCAAAGCACACTCAAGTTATGCTCGCGCCCACAATTTGTTTCGTCCGGTCTAGCCGTTCATCGAAGCATAAAAAAATAAAAGCGTTATCCCACGTGCTACCCCTCGATCAGAAGAAAATAGTGACTGCACCGAAAAACGTATTTCGTGCTTATATCTGCTGCCATTCACACTCCGAAAAGCGTTCAATCATCGTTGCGCGAATTCAGTGTGGCCGCGATATAAATTTAAAAATGAAACGGCGCAACCGCATACGATATGAAACGCACTAGAGCACAGTGGCTGTTCATGGCTACAACTTAAGATGAGAATACACATCATCTGTGTAAGAACTCTTTCAAATGGGAGTTTATTAGGCGAGACGAAGGCAAGTGTCTATCCTGGATAAGAGAATCACTAATACAGTTTACTGACGAAAACCTGAGCAGATGCCTTTTTTATTCCAATTGCACTTAACACAGACCGTGTATATTATTCATATGACTTTCGTCCATTGAGGACTGAGTGACTCTTGCAGGGTCTAAAAAAGGAGGTGACTTTTTTTTTTTCTTAAACTGCGTGTGAGAATGTGCCAATGTGAGCGTGTTTGACAACGCATGCTACAGCCTGTCCAAAAATACACCCACCACACAATAATCCCATAGACCTTTTATTTTATTTTTTTCCAAAGACACAATACGAAAAAAATTGTGCATGAAGCAGTTCAATAATTTTAATAGGGGATAACCATCCCAGAAGTTTATGCTCTCATCATCATCATCAGCCTATATTTATGTCTGGCTTCAGAACGGAGCAACAACGAAGACGACAGACGAAAGAACACACGAACACAAGCGCCGACTCACCAACTAAGGTTTATTCCACATCACAGAGCAGATTTATACACACACGTGGCCACACACAACGCAAAAAGAACAACCAAAAACCAGAACACGTTAACCATTCAGGTACAGGATTTCTTTATCCTGTAGCGCAATAGAGGGACAGCTGATACAAGACTGTTTTTTATTTTGAATGTTCCATGCTTCGATTACTTCCCGAGTCGTCTTATCATGATGCCTTGAAATAATGCTTGTGAGGTTAAACTGAGGCGCACAGCCGCACTTCTGACAGTGCTGAGAAATGTGCGAAAAACCATCACAACGTAGGTTGGCCGCATGTTCCCTTAATCGCACGTTAACGCATCGGCCCGTCTGGCCTATATAAGCAGAGCCGCAAGACAATGGCAGACTGTAAACCACGAAACCTTCTTTCGTGCTTTTTTAATCGTGCTGCGTGATAGCTGGGACAACCTGTATATACCGGGTGTCCCAGTTAACTTGGAGAAAGATTTTATTGCGATAGCAATTATATGGACACTCAAAAGGAGATTTCTGCCGTCGGCGTCGCCGTCGCCGTCGCCGTGAGGTTCCGTATGACGTCAATGGAGATGAAATCGTCGCCGCGCGCCGAACGCTGTATGTGCGAGTGAAAGGGCGCGAGGGATGCGCGCTTTCACGGGGAGTGAACGCACGGCGGAGAATAAACGCGCGTTCTGCTCTGTGCTCCCTTAAGGGCTGCAGAAGTAGGCGTCTCTTTCCTCCTCTACAATCACCATATATGTAGAGCAAACGTGCCTTCTTCCGACGCACGAAAGGCCGTGGGGGGGAGCGGGAGGGAAGGGAGGCGACGTTTAGCTGCGGCACCAAGTGCCCATTTATATCAGAGGCTCCGGCAACATTCACCAACGCCGCACGCATTTTGAGCGAACGCGGGCAAAACGCCGACGGCGTCGACAACAGTTCTGCGTGTTGCCGGTGCTGCTGCATGTCCAAGTTTATACAGCTGATAAAGCTGCTATCATTACTCCGTATAGCTCTCTTCAAATTTGCTATCGCAATTGATGCTTCACCTTTCAGGTGAAACTACGACTATTTTTTTAAAAAACAAGAGCGGTAGAGAAAACGTACCGACTGCATAGTAGCGGCAGTCGTGTGTACTTACAGCCAGTATTTCTTTTTCATCACGAAGTATTAAATAATTGCTTAGAATTTGTGGACTTTTCTAATTATTGCTTGAATCGCAAGCACGTCAAATACAAAGTTGTAGGGCACCTCAAATAACCTTCGAGTAAAACATTTATTTCGTGCTGAAGAAGAAAATTCTTGGTCCTGGTTGTGCTTTTTTTTTTTTTCTTTCAAAGAAAAAAAAAACACCGCATATCCACGGAGTGAATGATGATGAGTGGGCGAAGCTCCGGAGGGAATCATCGGTAAACCGTGAATCTTCCGTGTAATTCGCCCAGTCTCGCCGCACTAAATCGAATGATTGACTTCCACCAATGACACGCGCCATATGTGACATCATTCCTATTTTATAACAGCGCCCTTCATTATAATTGCACCATCTCCCGCTTAATGGGACGCTAGCACAAACGCGTTAGAAACGTGCAGTACTCTCTAGTAAGGGGGAGAGGCCACAGCGTCTTACGCAGCCGTTTACACATGCCGGAACGTGCACCGCGTTTGCCGACGCCATCACATGACTGCTGAGAGAGTATAACCCCCGTATTCATAAACGCTCCTCGACTTGAACTTGATTGCCACCGCCTTCAACGCGTTTCGAACGCGCTGCCCAAGGCGGTGGCAAGTCAAGTTCAAGTCGAGGAGCGTTTATGAATACGGGGGTAAGGCGGAGCGGCCACAGCGTCTTACACCAGCTTCTTACACGGGCCGTAACGCGCTAGCACAAACGCGTTAGAAACGGGCAGTCTTTCGTTAATGTTGGGTATTATTGTCATCGTGGTGCGTGTGTCCATGTGCGCTTCGTGGCGTAGTGGTTAGCGCCGCGCGTTCGGAAGCAAGGGGTCCCTGGTTCGACTCCGCGCTACGGACACAACTTTCGGAATTTTTTTTTCATAAAAGTAGACGTGGCTACCTACTACGACGACGACTTCTACTACTACTACTACATACTACAGAGGAGGGACAGACCCACACCCTAAGGAGCTTCGCCCCTAAAACAAAAAGCCAGCGAAATGCTCGAAATATGAAATAGATGCGCGCTCGCCCGCCGCTACTCAAGCGCTTAATTCCAAGCAACCTTAAGAAAGATATACGACTGCATTCGTTTATCGCCGCATCGTACAAGGCTTTGTCATGTATGCTCGAGAGGTTTCGCCACCTAACTATCGTGGTGCGATAAGCGTCATGCATCTGCGGACGCGAGAATGTTGTGGTCGATCATGAGGCACTCTGGATAACGTTAACATTCGCGCATCGCGAAACAAAGCTATCAAAAAAATTCAACCACTGTTTAAAAAAAAAGAAAAACACTGCGCGAAATAGCACGAAAAAAAGAAAAAAAAAGGCAGCTTCGTGATGTCACCCTATCCTTACACAAAAAAAAAAAAAAAAAGCTTGAGACAAAGATAGAAATAGGTAAAAAAACTGCTTCATTTTGCCTCTTTTCCAGAGTTCAAGAGACAGAAAGGGTAAATGGCTAAACGAGTTGCACCTTTCGATGTTCTTTTGTGGGCGGCTGAGACGCCTTAAGTGCTTTTGGTTGATTTTTTTATTTGAAGTAAACTCCTGCGTAGCTCTTTTCTGTTCTTCCGAGAGCTGCGTTTATTTTTTCTTTCTTTCTTTTCGTATTCTTTTGCGCAGTGTTTTTTTTAAACATTGATTGAATTTTTTTGGTAGATTTGAGAAATTAGCCTCATCCGTCCAAAGCACGTGAGTGAGAAAGTCCGGTTCTCCTTCGCATTTCCACATGCCATCATTGAACTTTTTTTGCCTTCAATGCTGATCCATTTTGTTTGTTTACTAATCATTTGCGGCCATTGTTTTTTCTGGCTTTGTTTGTAAATATTTGATCCGTGCTTGTATCTGTATGCCTACCCTGCGAAAATCCCTTCCTGGGATTGCAGTATCAATAAATAAATAAATAAATAAATAAATAAATAAATAAATAAATAAATAAATAAATAAATAAATAAATAAACTTCGTAAAAATTTAATTGGCAAAGTCAATTCTATTTTAAAAATCTCGGTCTTCAAGTTTTTGATGAAGATGTACTTGGTACGGGTGCATTTGACCTTTTTCTTAAAATCCTCCACACTGATGACCTTGAGGTTCCGGCCTCCGCACTGGCGTCGCACACACTACCGTGAGGATTAGCAGCAAAGAATGCCAAAACATCCATTTCCGCTTCTTGGACTACCGTCGCTGTCCTGCGTCGCTTTCTTGTGATGCTTCCCGTCTCGCAAAGGACTTCTAAGTATTGTTGACGGACTATAGGGCGTCCTCCACAATGCCACATCCAGAATAGCTTGGCTGCCTTCCTTTTGTCGCCGTTCGCCGCCCCCAGAGCCAGGATCATTTTAGCCTTCTGATCATTCGTGAAGGGCATGACTGCCTTCTTGGAGAGCACGTCACTGGCGTGGTACCGTTAAGATCTCCCGTTATTATCTATTCACTGACACGTCAAGCAAAATTGATGACACGTCAAGCATGCGAAATGCATGGCGCGCCGATGCGTGCAAACGCTGAGAAACGCTTCATGCGGCAACCGGCTCCTCTCTCGGACTTCTTTCCGGACTCTCTGCGCTATCTAGTGACACTGTAGAGAAGTCCGCGCGCGGTCTCCGAGACAAGATACGTGGCGCACCGGTGCTGGGGAAGCCGAGAATTGTTCCCTTGCTTGCCGCACACTCAGTGGCGCATACTCAGTGATCCGAGATGGGTTCATAGAAGAGCGGTACGAAGTGCACTAATAGTGCACGAAGTACACTTATAATGCTAACGTATTAAAGAAAATTAAAGGGGCCCCGAACGACTTCTTATCAAAGTCGAGAAATGCATTTGAGTTAAACTACGTTATTTCAGGAATGCCTTGCCGGAAAAGATACTTCAGTGCGTTCAGAAGGAGCGTAGTTTTGTGCAGTCGAACACCCCCGTCACGGTGCTTAAGCTCCTTATTCAACGCCTTGCAATGCAAAAGCAACGGCAGAGCGGGGCGTGCCCATAACGCTTATTTCGTCACGTGGTTCAGGACCCCTTTAAAGAAAGGACGTGCACTTTGCGACTCCAGAAGAAAGTCTACAAGGTTGAGTGGAAAGCTAGTTCTACCATGAAGGGGGCGAAGAAGAAATAATGGCTGCATGTTTCCCTTGTTGTTACGTCAAAATAAGAACCTTAGAGATCGTGCACAAAACACAGGACAAAATAGCGACACAGATACACTCCCACGGTGCCATGTGTACATGTAATTGTATGGCTTTCTTGTCTTGTGTCGGGTGCTCTACTAGTAAGGCCTGTGTTATACGCTGAAGAATACGTAACTGTGTAATGTAAGCAGCTACGGTTTCACCGAAAAGGTTTCTAAGAACTCACGAGGACGGATATCTGTGAATTTGTATCCTCTCGAGCCAAGAATACGTTCTAGCTCTTATAACAGTGTTTCGACTGCTCGGCTTACTGTTTTCACTTCGCTAACGAAAGAAAACTACGTTGATCATTTTCATATTCTTCTTGCTCAGATGATGTCTCGCTAAGGTACACCCTAAATACCAGGATGACTTCACTTGCCTCAAAGTCGACGTCGCATTTACAAGGTATGCTGGCAGTGCAGAGTGGTCCTACTATGTCCAACACTCTTCTCTGATTGCGGTCGTTCACGACAAACGTCGGATAGCACATGGACCACTTCTGAACCACGCTTGCGACGACTTTTCCTGGAGGTGCTTGAACTTGCATTTCCTAAACAAAATGCCGAGAGAAGTATAATGGTTACATAAAAATGAAGATTATGTGCCCGCCTAGCAATGTTTGTGCGAATCGCGTTGAGAAAAAAATAAGTGCCCTAATACCTTTTATCGCAGACACAGTAGGAAACCAAACATTCTAACACGAACACCACTTAGGAAAATTACGCACATTATATATTTTCGTGTTTTCTTCTTTCTTTTTTTTTTCTATTTTTAGGTCTTTTTTGTATTAGGGCTTGAATGAGGCAGTTCTAGTGCGACCGCAACTGCCGCCACGATCGTACGTCAAGCTAATAAACAGTTTCAGCCGAACGTTATCGTATACCGGCTGCCACGAGTGCGCATGCGCGGAGTTCAGCAAGCTCCGGAACGAGCTTAAAGGAACGCTCTGTCGATACAATGTTTGCATAACAACATCGCCGAGAACTGACTGCCCGCTTCGATCCTCATTCTCCGTGGTACTTGCGCTCCGTCGTGACAGCAAGAAATAATGTTAACATCGGCCATCGCTTAGTCTCTTATCACGCCCGGTAAAAAGTATAAGCGCAGTTTTGTCGTTATTATTCAGAGAGGACCCCAAGGCTTGCTTGTACGCCTTCCTGAGAAGAACGTCAACCTTGTAGAGCTCCGCCGGGGTTTGAATGCGGGCTTGAATGAGGGGAAGTACATCTTTATCTTGGAGGCCGTGGCGCCGGGAAGTGATCATGCGAAAGATCCTCGAGAGTTCAGATGTTGTGGTGGTAAAGCGTTGGAGGGTGACAGCGCCGCCGCCACCCGCTGGAGCTAAAGTTCAAAGATGCTAATTTGTTTAACTTCGGAATGGGGTGTCCTGCGCGGATTAGGGAGATTTAGGAGGAGTTCGCGCGGTCGCCGGACTGCGTCTTGCGTCGGAGGACTCGAAGTTGCAACTTGTCTGGTAAGCACTGGAGACCGCATTATTGGGCGTACCGATCAACATCAACTGCTTGCTGGAGTGCATCTTGTTGGAAGCCCGCCGATCCTTTAGTGGTCCGGTTCGTGACCCTGTGTGCATACATAACGTGATGTATGGCCGGTATTGAGTTTAGCTGACGCGGGAGTCCCATCATGGCAATGTGAAAGAGCCCGGGTGACAGCACCGCTTCCTGCAGCGTTCCCCTATTGGGTGTTTGGACGGGTTGAGAGCGCAGACTATCTATTCCAGTGGTGGCTGTTCGGTCGGTGGGGAAAGCATAGATGTAATCATACATCTACTTTCCACATTTGATATCGTTGGAGTTGGTAAGAATGATCTGATGAGAGACATAATCGAAGGCTCCTTCGATGCCTAAGGCACGGATGGCGCTTGCGATGGTGGGTGCCGCGTTCGAGTGTCTCTTTAGTTGAAGAAGGGCGTCCTGTGTTACTAGGTTTGGGCGGAAGCCAAACGTAGAGTCTGACAAGAGAAGGTGAGTTTCCAGGTAAGGTTGTAGTCAATTGAGAACTACCTGCTCAAAAAGCTTGCGCAGACAGGATGTCAAGGAGATGGGTAGGAGGTTATTCAGACTCGGAGTCCTGCAAGTTTTGGGAATGAGAGTAGCGTCTCCGTGCTCCCACTCCTGGAGTAAAGTGCCAGTTTGCCCTGTGATGGTTGAAGAGATCCATCAGAGCCTCCAAAGAACCGTCGTCCAGGTTACGGGGTAGCTTTGCTTGTGAGCTTGTCTCTCCCCGGTGTGGTGTTGCTGGTGAGGGGAGTGAGAACTTGCCTTAGTTGGGGCAGGTTGATGGGAACGTGATGTACTCGTTGGGGGCTCCCCTGCGATCTTGCTAAGGGGCTGCTGGGATGGTGTGGGGGCCGATATACTTGTTTTGCAGTTCTCGGAGAACATCCGCGTCGGTGCCTGAGTGCTCATGGAGAATCTTGTCCTGGTGTCGTTGCTAATCGTCTTGTTCTCTGAGGGATCTTGCAGATGGTGTATGATTCCCCATGTCTTGGTGATGCTGAGTGTTCTTCGCACTTTGTTGCAGAAATGTTGCTAATTCAGTCTCATTAGCTGGATGGCGTTATTCTCCGCTGCCTCGGTAATGTTGGCAATTCGAAGTTTTAAGCCGACAATTGTGTTTTTGGCATCTCCATCGCTTTTTCATGCTATGCCGGGCCTCCCAGAGATGGAGTAAGTCTGGGTCGACAGCGGGGTTCTCTGTTGTGAGCGCGAAGGTGTTGTGAGCACGAGGGGTTCTTTCACTACGAAAGGCATCCCACTCAGTGAGCTTGGTGCGGTGGCTTCGCTAACGAGGAATGGTGCCAATGTAGATTTTGGTGACCTGGAGGCAATGTTCACTTCCAAGTGTCTCTTCTGTGCTTGACCATTCAGCATGCGGGATCAGGTGGGTGAGCGCGAGGTCCGGGCACATGTCACTGTTCCCACTATTGCCGATTTATATGGGATGATCCAGGTCTGTAAGCACGATGAGCCGGTGTTGTTGGGTGCCGTTGTGCAGGATTCGCCCTTTCGGTGTGCTTTTCGTGCAACGTAATGCTGGGAGGACGGCGTTAAAATCGCCAATTATTAGCACGCAGTGACGTTGCGTAAGCTTCATTGTCGTAGAAGGTAGTCTACTTCCGATAAGTTTGCTCACGGGGGCTGTATACGTTCAGAGCAAAGACGCCGCCGTCGTCTTTCCGGCCAGGGAGAATTTCGATAAGGGAGTGGTAGATGGCGATATGGCGATGTCGACTAAATAGTGGGTTATTGTTGTTAGTGCATTATGCGTGAGAATTTTACCTCTGCTGCCCGAAGTGGATGTGTGCGTGTCATAGGCCGAAAGTTTCGGCGAAGCGCCAGTTTCCTGTATAACGATAACGTCCAGTGGTGCGTCACTGTTGACGTTGTGCTGGAAGGTGCTTTATTTATAACTGAAGGTGCGACAATTCCACTGCCAGATCACAAGGGGGGAGTCGGTTTTAGAATTTTCTTTACGGTTCTTCTTAATCTTCGCTGCTAGAAGCCACCTGATTTTTTAGAAACGCTTTGCGGTGCTGGTAAACTTTGAATCTTTTCGTTTTTGTTATTGCCAGACTGCTTGCCTTTAATTGCGTTCTTGGTCATGGTGAACTTGTTGTGTTGCAGGGATCGGAGTTGGAACTGAAGAGAGTCGAAGCCGGCATGAAAGTTTTTGTTTCTGTGGACGATCTCTGTGGAGCGGGTGGTGATTTAATTATAAAGGGTGGTGTTTGAGCCACCGCACGACATTTCTTTTATGTCATTCTTGCCTGCTTCGTGTACCGTTTTGAATGGGGTGGTGGGCCGGTTGATGTGTTCGGAAGTGGGTTCAAATGTTTAGATGAAGCTCAGATGATGCAATGACCATCAGCGGATCACGAACAAGAACATATAACCATCGGTCCGACCAGTATAAACGACAGCGCTGCGGTGACACGAACTGCTGCGGACGGTGGCACAAGGTGAAATGCTGACGCAAACCACTGCAGGTGGCGGCACCAGGTGCGCTGGTGACGTTCCGATCATTATAAGCCATTATCGCTCTTTAGCGCCTTATCAATCCGCATTGATCAAGCCATCAACCGTTGTCAACCGTACTCCGGCCGGCGGCTGTGCTCTTTTCTCGCCGCTTGGGCGGCTGCGTGTGGCGCGGCCGCGCAGGCTCTATTTGGAAAGCCATCTGCGGTGAGAACAGAGGGCGGCGAGTGCTGATAGCTTCGTGGGCACTGTGTTCTGGCCGTTTAGTTCGCTTTGAAGTGATACGCATGGACCCTATCGTGAGAGCGATCTTGTTTGACGTGACGGAGGGATCGACAGACGGGTTTCCTGGTTGGGTAGGCATAGAAATGCTCACGCATTTAAAAGCTTGGCAGCTAATTCATGGCATTCATGCCATGACATGCATGTCATTTATGTGATGACATTTAAGTTATATCATTAAGCTAGACATGTATGCAAGTTAAGTTATGCATATCAAGATATATAGCGATTTAAAGAAACGACCCCGACGGCATCATGCCATCGTACAATTTATGTCATGACAGGCATGCGATGACACGCATGTGATGTGATTAATGTCATGGCATGCGCAGGCAGGTCTTATCATTCATGCCATGCCACGCATGTCACGTCATGTCCTTTATATCAGGTCATGCATGAATGCAATTCATATCCTGATTATATATATATATATATATATATATATATATATATTTAAAGCAGCGACCACGATGGCATCATGTCATTCACACCATATTTGTCATGACATACATGCCATAGACGCATGTGGCGTCATTGATCATGACATGTGCATGCATGTCTCGTCATTCTTGTCATGACAGTCATGCCATTCATTTCGTGACATTTATGTCATGTCGTGCATGCATGTATGTCATATTCTGATATACATCTAGTTAATGAAACGACCATGAGGGGATCATGTCATTCATACCACATAAGTCATGGCATACAAGATAATGCACCTTCGTAATGAAACAACTTGTTTATTTACGTGCTCTAGAAAGTGCAGTAGTTACCGGTCTGCATCGCGTAACAGAATGTCCAGGCTTCAGATTGCCCGCAATGGGACGGCGTGCTTCGGCCTGGATAAAGCACTCCCAAGCTTCAGGGTAATGCTTATGATGCGCCGCCTGTGCAGGCCGAGGGGTTCCCACTAACGGCGCGACGTGCAGGCGCCAGCCGGACAGTCCTTGCTTTTTGCTGTTTAACGACGTCGCAGAATCAGGGTAGTTCGCTTCTTTTCAATAATCTCACTATTACCTTGTATACGGCATATGTATACAGATATGCATCACATGTCATGTCAAATATGTAAGGGTATATATCTCTGTGAAAGCTTAGTGATTAAATTATTTTCACTGTCCGAGCGGAGGGCTTGGAGCGACAAAAAACCCAATCCGCGTGCGTTTACGGATGGTTCGCATGCTGACAGGGATAAGGTCCACGCGTGATCGACCTTTGACCAGAGGCATGAGACGGGAGGCGACGTAAAGACGAACACTCAATTGTTTATTGGAAGAAAATCATGCAAGAGACGTGAAAAATGAATAAGCAATCTACACGCAGACAGTGCAAAGCTTCGCTGAAGGCTTGCGGGGCACAAACACAAACTTTGAAGCGACGCGCAACACAATACCCACCACACGTCGGAATTTACAACTCTCGCGAAAAAGTAAAAAAGAAATACCCGACACAAAGGAAAAACAGACGCGATAATAAATGCGACTAACACTACACTAACAGAATATACAAAAAGGAACATGCGATGTTTAATTGAATAAAATATGAAAGATTGTTAAAAAGAAGAGTCCTGATTTCGGAGTTCTGAGAACAGGGAGGTTCTGAGAGCAGGTTGGAACACGAGGACTATCTGTAGCCAGCTTGTCGAGATCACTATCTGAAGAAGCGTCGGGCTGCTGGCACTTCGCTGCCGAAGGTTATGGCGGGCTTGCAGCGTCTATTCGACTATTGCCGATGACTCTGGCCTGGGGTTTCAGCTCGCCAATCGCATCCTTTAGCTGTCTATCAATGCACCACCACGCTGCTCCGTCTTCCAAACCACTCTACCTGCTCGCCGCGGCTAGCCTGTCCCTCGTCGCGCGCCGGCGACTTAGGTGCGCGGCGGCTGCGGCGGACATGTCAAGAGGGACGCGGGCATGCACTATGTGACAATGTCATGACATTTCATTATTATTATGTGTGCATGCCCCCCTCCCCCCCTCCCAATGCCTATTCTGATATATCATCATCATCATCATGAGCCTATATTTATGTCCACTGCAGGACGAAGGCCTCTCCCTGTGATCTGCAATTATCCCTGTCTTGTGCTAGCGGATTCCAACTTGCGCCTGCAAATTTCCTAACTTCATCACCCCATCAGGTTTTCTGCCGTCCTCGACTGCGCTTCCTTTCTCTTGGTATCCATTCTACAACCCTAATGGTCCACCGGTTATCCATCCTACGCATTACATGGCCTGCCCAGCTCCATTTCTTCCTCTTAATGTCAACTAGAATATCAGCTATCCCCATTTGCTCTCTGAAATACACCGCTCTCTTCCTGTCTCTTCACGTAAGGCCTAACATTTTTCGTTACATTGCTCTTTGTGCGGTCCTTAACTAATTCTCCAGCTTCTTTGTTAACCTCCAAGTTTCTGCCCCATATGTTATCAGCGGTTGAATGCAATGATTGTACACTTTTCTTTTTAACGACAGTGGTAAGCTCCCAGTCAGGATTTGGCAATGCCTACCGTATGCACTCCAACCCAATTTTATTCTTCTGTAAATTTCTTTCTCGTGATCAGGGCCCCCTGTGTGTAATTAACCTAGATAAACGTACTCCTTTACAGACTCTAGAGGCTGACTGGCGATCCTGAATTCTTGTTCCCTTGCCAGGCTATTGAACATTATCTTTGTCTTCTGTATATGAATCTTCAACCTCACTCTTACACTTTCTCGGTTAAGGTCCTCAATCATTTGCTTTAATTAGTCCCCATTGTTGCTGAATAGAACAATGTCATCTGCAAACCGAAGGTTGCTGAGATAATTGCCGTTAAACTTCACTCCTAAGCCTTCCCAGTCTAAGAGCTTGAATGCTTCTTCAAGCATGCAGTGAATAGCATTGGAGAGATTGTGTCTCTTTGCCTGACCCCTTTCTTGATAGGTAACTTTCTATTTTTTTGTGGAGAACCAAGGTTGATGGGCAATCGTTGTAGATATTTGCCAAGATATTCACGTATGCCTCATCTACTCCTTGATTGCGCAATGTCTCTATGACGGCTGGTATCTCTAATGAATGAAATGCTTTTTTCATAATTTATGAAAGCCATTATGACTATTCTGACATATACCCAGTTGCAAAAACTACCAACACGGAAGATAGATAGATAGATAGATAGATAGATAGATAGATAGATAGATAGATAGATAGATAGATAGATAGATAGATAGATAGATAGATAGATAGATAGATAGATAGATAGATAGATAGATAGATAGATAGATAGATAGATAGATAGATAGATAGATAGATAGATAGATAGATAGATAGATAGATTCAAAGCGCCTGAAGGTCAAATAGAATGCTTCCCATTAAAATATTTGCAATTCAAAACTGTATTAGCATGTGGCCATCAACGTGCATAGTTTTGAGCCGCGAAACGGATCGCAATGAATGCTTCTTCTTTATTATAAAATATGATTGCTGCCTGACGCAACGTCAATCCAAGGCAATGGCAAGTACATGTTTTCTGCATCGACCCGGTTCTCAATAAGCTGATTTCTCTGCAAAGTAACCGTGGTGACACCTGTCACCGCGCGACTTGTCTCGCCGTGTTTTGCCGAAGGCGTAGCAGATTGCGGCACGATTTTGTTGCAGCGAGATCGCTAGCTACCTCTGTGTAACCAACCATAGGTTTCTCCTTCTTTATTCAACATCAAAGAGCCAATGCCAAGAAGACCGCCGAGGCAACGCCCAAAATTAGCTACCGCGGTGACATAAGGCGTAGCGAAAGTCTACAACGCAATTCACTCCTAATAGAGGGAGCCAACAGGTCAGGAACAACCCAACGTTCTAGCTGAAGCAGGCAGGACTGGGCAGGCCAGCTGCCATCATCTCGTGCTATGACGTCCAAATCGTTGTATCTGTTAAAATAAATGCCTTCGGCGCATATGTTAAATGTCTGCGGGAGACCTCACAAAGCCAGCTTCTGGAGAAAAAACGGTACGCTAGAACTCAGATTATTCCAAAGATCTGTACGATCTTTATTTCAACAGCTAAGAGGAAACACATGCTTACTTGCAGGCAGCAACAATAGCAGCAGTGCACGCATCTCAAGGGCCGCACGAAATGCATCACGGCGACGTTTCTGTAGTCGAATACGTCCATCTCGAAGGGCCGCTTGGGCCCGCAACAGCACCGTGCCATGCATGAAGAATCTACGCGATGAGAAAGAATAGGTCGAATAAGAATCAGCAGGGTACATAATCCTGCAAACAAAGATGTTGAGTTGGAAATTGAGTACAATTAAAGCAAACAAACAGTTTTCCATCAACTCTGATGTGAACTTTGCCTACTATGGTGAACGCAGTAGGCAATAAAATTTTCGGGCAAATATATTACAGCGCACTCAAAGTTCGTGCTTAATTGGATGCTGAAGATGGTGAAGTTTTCGTATATTTTCGTCAAAGAGTCGTATATTGCCACACACCCCCATCTGTGCATATTTTACAACACTGCGCTTTTACAGCTAAACGTGTTGCTTTCCTTTTTTTAATCGAAACATTTTCTTTAAAATCGATTGCACCAAAGAGCCCCCCCCCCCCCCTCCCCTTGCACCTCTTCAGTTTAATTACTAGGAAGCACCAGCATCACTTGCTTTACAAATAACAGTGTACAGTTATTAAATAAAGCCTACCTAAATATCTTTTTTTTTATTTTTTGCCCCATTTAGGCCGGTCTGACAAGTGCAGAAATGAGGGCAAATACGAAAGAAGTCCTAGCCACTTAGCAGAAATACCGATAAAATCATTATTTCGTGCGGTCCGCGCCCAAATATCCCTCAAACGCGCGTTCGCGTTCCAGTTAACGTCGTCCTTCACTACACAGAAGAAGCGTTTCGGAAAATATTCGCAAGAACATGGGCATATTTGGTAACACTTCTTAAAAACAGCTATATCGAAACTAATTGTATTCTCAATATTTTTGCTAAGCAGGTGCGAGTTTACTACTGCTCGTCTTCAATTCCGCAATAACAAGATGTATTGAGATTAATAGCTAAACTATTATTCAGTCGAAATTTGTTGGTTGAAGTTTGCATTTAAGCAGTAAAATGTTTTGTACACCTATATGGCTGCTCGGTTGTCCCGTGACTAAGGCCATCGCCCTAAATAGGTAAGATCGAATCGTTGATTCGAAGAAATAGAATTTTCTTTCTATGCGATTAGCATTCTAAACCTGCTTCAGCCACTTTGTGTCGATCTACCTAACCTTTTTACGTTGGTCTTCAATTTTGAAAAGAATCCATGAAATATTTCTGTTGCCATCGCGCCACCGTAATAATGTTGTCATTCAATCGTGATTATGCCTCCACAGTCATGCCATCGTCGTCGACACTTCTTCGTCATACAGTAGCTGTCATATATTGATTAGCATATATACAGTCGTCATTATGACGTAATCACAGAGTCGCCGTCAGGCTATCGTCGTCATGCAATCCTCGTCGTCCCATCGTCATTGTGACGTCATCGTCACGCCATCGTCGTCATAAACTATTCGTCATCTCATTGTCCTCTTGCCGACGCGGCCACGCTGTCGTCGTTATAACCACCGTAATCATTTCAAGATCGCCATCCTATTGTCTTCAAGCCTTCATGCCATGGCCGTCACACCACCTCCGTTTCCATCACACCGCCGCCGTTCGCAACGCTTCCGCCGACGATGATTGTATGACGGTGACGCGGGGACGATCACCGTCATACAATCATCGTCACGCGGTCATAGTCACCGCCGACCCTGGCAAGCAGGTGTCAAAGCAAAGTGGGCCAATCTCGGAGACAGTGCTTGCCGCTTTATATTTGAAGCAATGAATATCTCAGAGCGACCACTACAGATTGCAAATGAAGGGTTTTAAGATATACGAAGTGTTGCTACATTGCTTAAATGCTAATTGTAATAACACCAACAGCCACCGTGATTCGGGCTCTGCACAATTTTTTAGACCCCTTGTGGCGATGAAACGTTATATCTGTGACAGATGGCGCGAAAACTGCACGAAATCAACTTCAACAGTGATCGCTCTCAAAAGGTAGTGTCAGCCATTTTTTTTTTTTTTAGCGCACCGGGGAGTAATAATAATTGCACTGTTTTAAACTATACGGGTTCCTTTCGTTGCAGCTGTAGGTGGGGTGTGTTGTCTTGTTCAATAATATTTGTATTACTATCCTAAGTCTAAGAAGTTTTGTCACGGGATAAACCAGTACCCCGCAGGGCGCAAAATTTTCAGTGTGAGTGTTTGTGGCTTACGTTGTTATAAGGTATAGTGGTAGCAACACAGCATGCCGCGCCTATATCTCCCCGTATGTGACTTATAAGGTACACGCAGCTTTTGCTCTAGGCTGTATCATTAAAACAAATAAAAAGGGGCCTGTGGGCCCCACAGCCGTGGCACAACTCAAACGACATGCGTGTTGAGTATTTGTACTCACTTTCAGCAATATTGTACATGAATTGTCCCATGGAGTTCTTCGCAACATACGCGTTGCATGTTTCGTAATGCAGAATAGCTGCAACAGAGGAAATCCACTTAGAAATCTCGATTGGATACTAAAGCTTTGACCTCAAACAGTGGCTGAACAACTACGGAATTCCACTGCTAATCACAAAGTCGCGAGTTCAAAAGTACGGGCCGCACGCTGCCGCATTATGAGATAAGCTGATTACACAGAGAGCACAAGTTCTGAGTAAGGTGGTCACAAACCTCAGTCTCTACTACAAATGTCTCCGAAGTTTTCGGACTTTCTGAGCAGCTCTCTGTCGCAAATACCAGTCGAAAGATGAATTGCCCGATTTATGAGCGCCCCCATGAGTTTGTAAGTCTTACGAGACATGCAGCGGTAAACATGTTACTAAGAGCACTTCAGACGGATGTATCCTTCATGGGCAGCATGCCAATCTTCTCTGCGAACACGCAACTAATAAGAACTGCCGCACAACCAGCGCAGCTAAACCACGTTCGGAGCACTTTTATTTAATTTCCCGTTATGACATCTAGCTTTCGCCGAGGCCAGAAGCATCTGGTAGTCAATTAGGCGTTAGTGCTTTTGGTCAGAATGAATAAGAAAGGCAGCTGCCAATCACCTGAACCGCACATGTTCCTCACCTTCGAGGAGTTCTACTTGCTGTTGTATTATGATTTGATCAACCAACGCCAAGTACTCGAGGCCAGGTGCGCACACAATGCCAGGTGGGGCTGGCGGGGCCTGCAGCGGAGCTTATGCAAGCACAAATATATTACAAATATGATTTAGACTTTCTATATACTGTTTATATACTTTTTATAAACCACTCTGGTTTTCTGGATTTAGTTTGTCTATAAGAAGTTCATAGGCAGTTTATAGACAAAATATATAGAATGTTTTTAATATCTTAGTCGATTACCGGTCTTTAGACTAGTCAAAAATTGTTTACAGAAGGTCTGTAACTGTTAAACCTTTATATAGACGGCCTAAAAATCATAAGGGAATCGAACGTGTTGCTGAGCTATTTAGTTCGTACTTGCAGGTTTGCCAAGCGCACACCTTAGACAGGACAAAAACAAGGTAGATAAAAGACATGCGCAAACTTGCAACTGAAATTTATTCGTAGTAGACAGCGTACTTACATATAAAAAAAAAAACAAGGAAGATGGCAAGGACTATTGTAGTCATCACTAAACGCATGGAAACATCCAGATCACCAAAAGAACTTGTTCTTTGGCAAGTTGGTGTTTAGGTTTACTACACATGCCGTCCTTGGCGCACAGTACAAAGCATGAAGCACGGTAACGAGAAAGACACAAAGAAGCGCCATCTGTATTTCCTGTTGCCTTGCTTCGTGCACCGTACTTGGCGCCAAACAGCCTGCATAGTAAAACCAAATTACAGCAATTTTTTATAAAAACTTTTGTTTGTCTCTGCGCAACATTACAGATATGTTGCTGATAAACACGTTCTCATTCTAACAAAAGCTTTCGTGACCTCGGGTGGAAGCGGGTCTCCGCTCTTTCCCAGAAATGGGTGAGAGTGGGGACACGATAAGGCTTGTGAGACTCGCAATATACATACGCTGGTTGCCTTAGAAACCTGCTCAATCATCCTTACAAAGCTTAACTTCGGCGCATTTTGGGACGTGACGGAAAGAGGGCAGCCGGTGTGCGAGTTCGTCAATACTACCTTAACAACAATTAACCTGCTCTACATCAATGTAGGGCATGTTATGACTGAAAAATAAAAGCTAGGGAGAAGTAAGGCGCGAATAAATTTCCAACGAAGGAGACAATTTATCGTTTCTTATAGCACTGTAGCCCTGTATTATGGTTCGTAGCATTTACGAGTAAAGTAAATGTTTGAATACGATGAAATCAATTTGCCGTATAGTGTAAACAGACATCGTTTATTTTGTCTCACTACAATCTACAATTGCACGGTCATTCTATTGCGCAAGCCGGGAAGAAAGTTCCACAAATCACTGCGACCCAAATTCATGGTTTGTTTCTCTATAAAGAAAATGTGCAAATTCGTGAGCGCGAGTACTAGTGTCAATGTGCTATGCATCGTTTATATAGTTACAACAAAGCGCAGCAACTGTTCTTCCCAACCTGCTAGCACCGTTTCAGTTGTCACAACAGGTAGCTGTACATGTGCCATTTTAGGTTCATGAGAAGAAAAGCTCTGATCAGAAATTCGTTTGACTTTTCTATGCTGCAATATTATTGCAATAAACACACCGAAAATATCAGCATAAAAAATAAAGTCACAAGCTCGGCCCTTGTGCATATCATGTGCAATATGAACACACTACGCGAATGCACCTGTGTCAACACAAATGCTCTCATGAAAAAAAATGTACGTCCTTTAATTAATACTGTCAATGAAGAATGTCTTCTATTCCCCTACGTTGTCTGTGCTTTTTGTGCATGAGGCCATATTCAAACACTAGCTACACCCTAGGCATCTACATCTAACCCATGGACGAACGTATAGTCGTCAGTAGACATTCTATCCCCCATCCCCCGCCCCTAAAAAAAAAGCAATAAAAAATTTGCGGCGATGAGTCGGTAAATGCGAGAGAAACTCGTCAGCGTGATGTAGTTTTTTCAGGTCCCGGTTTCATTATTCAAAAGGTGTGCACCACATTGCAAACTGTTGTTCAGGAGCTCACTCTAAACACGTCCTGCCTTTTCGAGGAGCAAAGTGCAACTTACGGTATAGCCCGGAGCAGACCATCATCAATTCCACTATATATATATATATATATATATATATATATATATATATATCCCCAACTACTTTGAGACAGAATGTATATATATATATATATATATATATATATATATATATATTCTGTCTCAAAGTAGTTGGGGATCTCTCTCAGCCTGTATAATGTAGCGATTCCTTTGCCTACATTGTACCTCTCGCGACCAGCTGATGGAGGTGATAACGTAAACGGAGCGCCACTCAGACTACTAACAAAATGTGGAAGGGAAACGAATTGGAGTGGAATGGTGACGTCATTACAATCCTAGCGGCCGTATTCTGCAAGAAGTATTTTCATCCCATTCTATTGATTGCTTATCGTCCGTCTTCCTGAATGGACCAATTTCGGCAATACCGGAGGGTGACTGAGCGAGAGTCACAAGCGAACGGCAAAAAAAGAAAGATAAAATAATTAGGGCTCGTTACGAAAGACAACCCCTGCCCAATTGTGTCTCTTTATACACCCATTAGCTAATTTTGTTGCTTTGCATTCCGTTATCAGTTTTGTACAAGCACGCCGCACTACTACTCGCGTATGGGTTTTTTTTTTTGGGGGGGGGGGCTCTAAAACACGTCATGTAGCACAAAACTGGCGCTGCGCGACCATTGTAAAACGCAGCGTTATCGCGAGGAATGACTGACGGTTCAAGATTAGATGGAAAAGCATTAGACGCGCGCAGACACAGCGCTGGCTAACAACTGTTGTCAGTCAGTCAGTCGGTCGGTTATTAGTCGACGCCGTGTGTGTGTTGCGTGTTTCGCAGCACCAGGTAGCATTGTTCGTTAGTTTTCTTTCTTTCCTTTTTTTTTTATCTAACGCGGTTTAGTCATGAACGCTCAATGTATTGAGTGAAACTTTTTTTATCATTTTTTTTGTCGATTGGGCGTGGGTGCGGCATTGATGAGACGATACGCTTGAGTGGCAGAGATTGCTTGACAAGTAAGGTCGTGACAAAAGCATTGGAGGTATTTTTTTCTTTCCTTATCTTGGCACGTTTTGTTGACGAACCATATGTGTTGAAAGTGATCACATGGGAGCACTAGGCCCGCCAGTCTTGGCACCAGAAGACTGTCGAAGTTATACAACGGTTTTCTATTTCACTCAGTTATTTCTATTATTACCTTTCACACACTAGTGTCCTTCTTAGACAGATGCGTTTTTATTGTGCGCCTCTAGAGCCGTATTGGTATAACATAATAATAAAAAAAACTTTACGCTGTTGAATTGGTCGTAAGAGCAAATTACAGCCAACCCTGATGCTGGACATATAACTGGTGAAGGCTGCCAGCCAATGCTTGCGCACTCACAAAGCGCTTTACCAGTTCTACCTGTGGGCTCGTATTCACAAAAGGCTCTAATCTTACGCTATAATTGCTCGTCAGGGCAAATTCTAAATAATTGTGATACCAGGCATATTATTAGCAAAGGCTGCCCGCCAATGGCAAACAGCACTTAGGAACGAAAAGCTTTGCGAGTCCTGGCCCTATCCTTTTAAAGCGAAGCTTTGTACCTCTACCAGCCAAGGGTTCTGTCGTGTCCGTTGTAATCAAAAAACGATCCCGACGAGCCGCTAACAATTGCAGATATAGCAGTATAGCTTACTTGAATTCAGGCATTCAGCGTACAACTAAGCACTCGTTTTCGCAAGAAAAACCACAAAAACAAGCTTCAAAGTGATGAGCCAACATGATGGATGATAAGGACTGCGGGCAAACAACGGAAACAGGCTCGGCGCGGTCCATAAGATTAGATTGCAGCTGTTGCAAAGCTTATGCAGCTGCTTGAAAGAGGGTTGACGTCATTCGAAACCCTTGCAGCCTAGTAACTGCTTCGGTTCATTTTCTAGACTACCCCGCTATGGGTAGACCACGGAAAGAGTTAGCACTCGTGTGCTTCACCAATGCAAAACAACCAACCACCATTCGCGGAACGTGCATTGATTTAACCTTGGCAAAGAATGTAACTACAGTGAAAACTGAAAATTTGAGTGTATATCACACCGATCATAAAGCAGTAGTGAACATTGTTGTGAAGTAAATAATAATAAAGGCCGTGGTTAAAGTTACGTTGTAGTGTGTGAAATATCAAGTGCGCCGCAGTCACCGTGAGGGTGGCGTAAAAAGCTTAGCTTTCCAACCACCTTCACAGGGTGGATTGGCGGGCAATTTTTTGTTCTTGTAATCCCTTGGACACCTCCACAGATTGGGGCAGCAAGCCATGTATTCTTTTTTTGTCGGCCCACAGAACAACAAAAAATGCAACGTTCATAACTGTCTCGTCTCAGTCATATTCTCATTCATGGTGTCACGACTTGGTAGGCTATAGTTGTGCACCATCCAATTGCTGCTCAGCGTGTGACATAATTCTAAAGAATCACGTTGTTGTTGTTTTCTTTTTTTTTGTATTTTGTCAGTCTTTTGCATGTGTCCTAACAGCAGGAATCAGCTGCTGGATTGTGCTGGTGACTTTGTCGATACAAATTGCATGCATCACATGTAAAGGCTTACCTGCGGATTGTCGTCGCGGTCCAGACGTTTGTTTGCCGGTAGTCGCTGCGTAGCATAATATACATGCCGCACAACAATGCGGAAAATCAGACCACACAGTGAACTTCCCGCGTTCCCAAAATGTTGGCCACTATAAAACACCATATCAGCTGGCTTATCTAGCAATTAGCAAAGAACAAAAATTACACACATGCATTTTAAAGAAAGGGATAGGTGTACACGTTTTCTTAATAACTGGTAGCTCGGAAAAGGTATAGTTACATGCTGGGAGTATAAACAACAGCGTTGAAAAAAGAAAAAATTACCTTCTTTCGCGACCTAGGTAATCTTACAATCTGTCGATGATTGATAGAGTAGTGGAATGAACCGGCTTAATTCTGGCCACCTAAGTTACCTTAAAAGGCGCACAATTCAAACAATTTAAAGAACATGTCCGCATTCTGTCCCCATCGGCATGAGAGCGTCGCAGTCGGGAAACGAACCCACTGCCTCAAATTCAGCCACAAAACGCCTTAGCCACTGAAACATCACGGTGGGATAATAACGGCGTTTATCTCTACGTTTCTTCCAGGCTGGTTCTATAAGAACACTGTTGAGATGACATGTCCTCAGTAAATACACAGTGCTGTGCTGAGGATCATACACACGTTTCACATTCTAGAAATGTGCATGTAAGTACACATACGTGCCATGTATGGGATACGTTTTTTTTTTTTGTGCGTAATAACGCATTAAAATAAACACCGTCTGTGGCCGACCTCTCTCTAAGTGTAATGGCAATGAAAAAAGAAAGAGCTTGACTGCGTCCCTTTCTCTGCGTCTCAACCTATTTTATTTAATGTTCCATAATCACAGGCAATCTGTACATCAGGCTACTTGACACTCCCGCAATGTTGTTTCTCGCGTAAAGAGAAATTTAAAGGGCCCCTAAACCACCCAGAGGTCGAAATTTAGTTGTGGTGTTGCAGTTGTGCACGAGTCTACAACGAACACGTAGCCGCGAGAATTTTTCGAAATGGTGCCGTAATAGCGGAGTTATGCGCGTTTGATGATCGAAACACGGCCCTCGCTTGTTTCGCTCTTTCCTTCACTGCTCTCCGTTCGTCGGCTGGTCTCTCCTCCTCGCCAAGTGCTCATCCAAATGTCACGTCACATACGTCATCGCCAACGCGCTTCTCAAAACACTGTCCACTTCCGGTTAAGGCGCGTCCACGCTAGCGGCAAATATACCGACGGCGAACCGGCCTCCAGTGCCGTAGAACGTCTGCCGTGCGAGAGGGGTCAAAAGTAGACGGCAGTTCGGCCCGCGCACAGCCCACCGCCCGACTGACGTACGGGCCAATCGACGACCGCGAAGCTGCGCGCCTCCGCCACCGGTGACGCAAACATCGACTGCAGCTTCTGTTCCAAGCAAAATAATTTCCGCTAGATAAAGTGATGCGTAAATTGTACACTTTATGAAAAACGATATCAACTGTCAAACGTTAAACATGAACCAGAGCTCCGATACTTGTCGAGCTCAGCTGCAGTGCACGGCTACCGATGACAGGCGACCTCCTTGGCTGTGCTAGCATCGCACCCGACGGCGCCACTAATATCAGCGTATTTTCTTCTTTGTGTACAATTATTGCGAAGATTGACAACAACGGTAAGAAAATATTGCGGCTTGGCGAGTCATTCCGAAGCGCCGTGCGCTTTAACTTTGAAGTGAACCGGAGAAGGCCTAGCGACGAAATCAGCGCCGTCAAGCGATCAGCGGCGATGAGGCGGCCGCACAAATGGGTCCCTGTTTCATCCCCTTTATACGGCAAGAAAATCTCGCTGTTCGCGAGAAAAACCGCCGTCAAACTGCGGCCCGCGAATAACAAACGGTGTGAGGCGAGTTACACGCTGGTAACGTGTACGGATCTTAGCCGCGACTCGGCGCTTCTCGGCTACCCGCTAAGCCCCTCTATATAAAAAGTAGCGCCATTCTTAGATCTTGCCGCCCCCGCGCTCACCCCGGCGTTTCGTCCTCGCCGCCTCCTGTCGCCCCAGCCTCCTCCGCTCCCCCATTGGCCAATCCATGTCACGTGGAAGCACGCGTTGCGCTTTTGTATATATTTTTTTTTTTCTTTCGAGCGCGCTCCGACTGCCATTCTCGGGCCTGTGCGACGAAAGTGCTGTACGCACAAACGGATCAAACGTGTTAGGGACAAGAACTTCGTTGTGATGGCATGCTGCTGCGCCTTAAGTTGCCGCAACCGACAAGGCGAGGGCAAAAGGCTTTTTTTGTTTACCATCCGGCGTGCGCAAACGCTTGCTGCACACTTGATATTTGCGCCGTCTCGCATCGTCGCGTTGCTACTTCCAAAACGGCATTATTAAGACCAGTTACTGACTGACGAAGCAAAATCGCGCCTCAAAAACTTCTCCTTAGGGCGCGATCGAAGTTTCCCTCGGATTTCTTCTGATAGCGCGTTAGCTGTCGTCTGCCACGGCAGGCCCGACACAGGCGGCGCCACTGTCGATATCGCGCCTCCATCGCGCTGGTCGCGCCGAGCGCGATAGTGGAACGGAGGAGGAGGGAAGGGTATGGCGCTACTTTCTATATATAGGGGTTTTAACCCGCTCCTGCTGCCGTGCCGGCACGCGTGCTCATGCGAAGCGTGCCGCTATAGACCCTGTGCTGCACGCACGTCTAGAAAGACCAACACTGTCGGACTCTGTTCGCGCAGCTAATCAGACCGCTAAGCACGACGGTGTTGGAACGTGACCGATTTGGCACTTGCGTTTGCGGGCTGTAATTACCGATTCGCAAGGACGCACAAGCGAGCAACACGACGAGGAGAGAGCAGGGAGCGCGTGTACCTGCTAGCAGACTAACCGGAAGTCGTAGGTTCTTGTTCGACCAATCGACATTGTCACCTCCGATGACATCACCAGATGCGCCCTGGTGACGTCACGACGACAGCTGGGGATACCGGAAAGGCTCGGAGAGAAGCACGTCATTTTTTTTTTTTTTTTTTTTTTTTTTTGTGGCGCGCCGGCGACCCATAGCGCTGCAGCGTTTCGCATCGCTGATTGTGACAGCATTCTGAACTCGATGCGCCGTGTTTACTTTCTATCATTAAAAAAATGTCGGAGGTGTTTTAGGAGCCCTTTAAGTTTAAGCCGTTCCTTTCCATGATAATTGTCTTGAAGCAAAATTTTTCCACTACCTGTGGATTTGGTGTACCGGGGAATGCGGACGATGTTTTATTGCAACTTTTCCGCCTCAATAAAGCCCCAAAATACGCTGCGGTTCATGCATAAAAAATTCAGCGACCATTACGATATTCTGTAATGTGAAATTTGAGCGCAGCTCTATTCGTCTTTTCATTTCGCGAGATATTGGCTGGTGCGAACAACCTGACTCGTGCGGCACGTTTCAAACGGAGCGAAGTGTGGCGCGGCTGCCTCGCTAATCGTGACGCGTGGGCGCGATTCACAGCAGACGCCGCAGACAGACCTCCGCTCATGCAGCGCTTTGTTTCCATACAGAGGACGCGCGCTACTATGGCGCCATCTCGTAGACATCGTCACGGCAAAGCCCGTCGTGCGCGGCACTACGCTTTTCTTCACCCGCTTGCGCTATTCGCCGCGAGATCTTTGAGTGGCGCACAATGGCGTGTGACGTCAATGGGGGGACTCCCCTGCCGCGCCGCGCGCGCGCGCGCTAGCTTCGTGCACGTCAAGGCAACTTGAAGCTTTAGGCTGTCCTGCTCTGCTCGAGTTTCTGAAAAGCGAGTCAGCAAGTTTCTCGACCATATTCTCGGAATATTCCAGGACACGATTCCCTGCAAAATCGAGCCAAGTAGTCGTCACCACGCTCAGTGTGGATTGCTCCTGGCGTCATCTGCTAGTCTGTGTGTATGCATATACGTGTGTGTACGGCGTTGGCCTCTCTTCATTGCTGTTCCGTTTTCATGGCGCACTCATAATAATTTGTCGGCAATTTTTTGACAATGAACTGCGGGCTCTGGCCTTCAGCTTCGGTGCCTGCGCTGTAATAGTGCGTTCGTCTGTTCAACGCGTGCTGCGTGGTTGGTCGCCCACTACGTTTGCCCTAAACATTCCGTTTTTGTTGCTGCCCAACGCGCTAAGCATATCACGAAAGATCTTTGATATGCCATTCTCAAGAAACTAGGTGGTCACTGCGGTACGTTAATGCATGCATTGCTTTGGAGGCATTGGAGCAAAATGTGGTCTGTAACGTCTGATACAAAGGCGGACTATATTAGTGAGCAAAACAAAATTACGTAGTCTTGTGCTGCAGTACTGACCTTCGCATATTTTTTTAAATAACATGGATTACTTCCACCGTGACACAGCTCACCCCTGCATGTTAGTCGGCTCAGCGTAACCCTTTGCTTTCCTTGCTCCTGGCGTGCACGGGTAGCGTGCACATTCCCCGGGCTAGATTCATCCAGAGATGAGAATAAGTGCTATCGCGTAAATAAGGCAACTTTTTCTTAGATCACCATTTGCAATATATTTTGCTCTGTGAGCGGGTCATACCTATTCAAAACTAAAACAAGAAAATTAGTAAGTTTAGGTTTGCTGGAAACTATACTGAATAAGTTTCTGGAGCGCTAAACATGCCCACAAAGAAAAAAGGGGGGGCGCAGACGTATAAAGGCGAAATGTTTTCAAGATTTTCAGCGTTTTTTAACATCATACTTTCATTATTACGCTGATAAAATGATCTTTTCCGAGTGGCCTCCGGTAGTTGGAAAGTGCGTTGAACCGAAAGAGTATTATGCTCCCCTACCAAGTTCACTTCAAGTTCCCTTCATTGTGGACAAGGCCCGCGTAGCGGTGCCGAAACGTGCTTTGTTTTTTTTAATGAATGGTCGGCACTCGATATTTCTCGCTATGCTAATCGAAACAAGCATATTTTTTTCTCTTCATTAGAAAGTGGCGATGAGATTTATTTGCAAGAATATTATGCAAAGCATGCTTGCACGGAAATTAGGAACAATAGCGCGTACTGCCCCACTAATGTTCAAGGTAAACCACTTCTCAGTAAAATAACGATACTTTTGTTGTCAGTAAAAGTTTTAAATTTGCAATCCGAAACTACTGGAATTACGAGCGAAAAGTGAAATTCCCATTCAACTACAGTGCCGCTTTGTGAACACAAGATCTTGCGCATGAGCCCTGCGACCGTGCTTCATTTGCAAAGCAGCATATAGACTATCATTTACTGACTCGGCGCGATGTTTTATGACTGAGTCATGAGATCGTGTCCCTGCCCAGGAGAGATGGGATGATATAAAAAATAAAGATGTCTGTATAAAATAAAGTCTTAGATTTTACGGGCCAAAACCACCACATGATTATCAGGCACGTATTGTAAGGCTCCGGATTAGTTTTGACTACATGGGGTTCTTTACCGTGCAGCTAAATCTAAGTACACACGAGCGTGTCTGCATTTCGCTTCCAATTAAATGCGGCCACCACGGAAGAGGTCGAACCTGCGACGTCGAGCTAAGCAGAGAAACGCCAGAGCCACTGGGCGATCACATCGGACGATTATATGGAAGACGCATTTAATATACAAGGTTCGTTGTCCTCATAATGCTGGCAGTAATAAAACACTAGGAAAAAATACAGATGGTTATTGGAGAGCGCCATGCTACGCGAGCACGCAGTTAGAGTGCGAGCAAACACTTGAAAATGAAGCTATTCTAGCCGGAACGTAGCAGAGGACAATGGCGAGTCCACCCTCTGACGTTGTAGGAGCGCCGTTCACAGAGCTGCCACCGGTTGCGCGCGAGGCCAATAGCCTCCTCCTCCGCTTTCCTCCTAGCACTCTCTTCGCTATCGCCGTCTTTCATCCTCCGCGTTCGCTCTTTCATCCTTCGCTGTGCTCGTTCACTCGGTTACGCCGACGCTCAACGCAGGAACGGGCTCCTATGAGGTGCGCTCTAAAGATATTCAGTGCGTTTATTTTAGGAAATGCGTATCAGTCTTCTTCGCTACAGTACACGACATCGGGTTACAGCGTACTAGAATTATTCTAGTACGCTGTAATCGGGTGCATTGATTTTTTTTTTCAAGTCACCAAGTGCATGGCGGCCTACACACATTCGTTTTAGCGATGATCTAAGTGTACACTGGTGGACAATTCGAGATACTGAATCGGCACCAAGAGAAGGGAAGCGCAGTCGAAGACGGCAGAAAAATAGGTGGGCTGATGAAGTTAGGACATTTGCAGGCGCAAGTTAGAATCAGCTGGCGCAAGACAGGGGTAATTGGAGATCGCAGGGAGAGGCCTTCGTCTTGCAGGGCACATAAATAAAAAAACTGATGATGGTGATGATGATGATGGTGAAGTGTACACCGAAAACGACACCGTTGTCGTAATTAAATTAGATGCTTTTTATGGGACAGTGATTTAAAGCGAATGTCCGGCGTTAGAGGTGGTGCCTGCGTTGAGCCACGGCCACGCTCGAACGCAGCAGCAGCAGTGCGTTCCTACTGCGTTCCAGCGCGAGTATGGTCTAGCTTGTACGGCTACAGCGTACTAGAATTCTTCTAGTACGCTGTAGTACGGCGATAGCCGAGTCATAAACGCATAGACAGGACGCTCGGGCACCCGGAGGTGCCGTTTTCTCCAGTATAGTACGAATACTTACTTTGTTTCGGAGGCATGGCTGGTGGACCGTTGATGTGTTCTCCCTCCTTCTCCTCGTTGGCCCCTCATAAACCTTGCGCATACTCACGATGGCGATCTGCCGCCAAGGTTTAAGCCAGAGCCCCGTGCAGTGAGAAAATTTATTAAACATATTGCGTGAATATATTGTGTCCTTCTACATTCTGTTCATTTTGCTTTTGCTTATGCTTGCTTGCTATCATGATGGCTTCTATGTTACTGTATTCTTCTTCGTGGTGTTTAAGAATTTTTACATGAATAATAATAGTAATTAATCGTACACTCAGCCAGTATGGAGGGTTGACAAAGAAGCTGGCGGAAAGTGAGAACAAAAATTTCGGGCAGGCCTTCGGAATTTACAGCTTTTCATCAGCGGCTCCTGGCCCCGATGGAATAATCACTTCGTCCATGTTGAAAATTTTATGTAAAGCTTCACAAGAATATTTATTTTTGTTAGACATCATCAGTTATTCCGCGAGAAGGGAATGGCTTCCATTGGAGTGGAAATTTCTCAAGGTTATACCTATGCTTAAAAATCCAGGTGACGGTTATGTGTTAGACAATACTAGACCCATCGCGCTAACTTCCAATTTCTTAAAGTTGATTGAAAGAGTTGTAAATATTCGTCTGATAAATTTTCATAATGAGCAATCGATCCTGAGTCCAAAACAAGTTGGCTTCAGATCACAGCGTTCAATATGGCAGGCTCATATTGACCTTGAAAGCCGTATTCAGTTGGCACGGCGCCAAAGGCAGTATGCGGCATTAGTCACTCTAGACATCACAAAACCTACGACAGTGTTGAGCTTGTGATATTGCTCAATCAGTTTCGGAACATTAACTTTCCGAAATGCCTTGAAGCATGGATTGCAGCATATTTAAAGGGATACTGAACTAAATTTTTGCCGCCGGGATTTTTAGCCTAAATGGAAGCTTGGGTGCTGAAATTGGTTGACACAACCTTGCTTTCAGGCAGAAACTAGCGGAAAATAATGAATTTATTGCATTTTTCGGTAAATACCGCGTCGAGCAGCCGCACCGTAAACTATAGGATGTGACGTTTCTGTGACGGTATCTGTACCACATACTGGCGTGCGAGCCATCGCCCGCGTCTCTCCACCCGCATGGACGGCGCCGACCGGCAGCGAACGACGTCTCAACTGCGCAGTAGCTAGCGGCCGCTTACTTGTTTTCGTAAGCGGAGCTTGTGCCCAAGTCTTCTATATCGTCGCTTGTGCTATGTGCTACTTTTTAATGTGATCAGTGAAACAGCTAGCACAACGCAGGAGAATGCCTCTATGCGCGCTGCTGCTGCTGCAAGCGGGTATACATGACGTCACGGCAGTCGGCGCGCAGCCCCACGCTTGCCGACGTGCAGTCGCCGCGTGCTCACCATCAACCCAAAAAAAAACAGCCATCCATTAAAAATTTGTGTTAAAAATGTCGCTGTTTCGCCCGAAAGGCGAATCATCAATTGCGATAGCAAATTAGTAGAGAGCTATTCGGAGTAGGGATAGTAGTTTTATCGGCTGCATAAAGTTGGACACATTCGCTTACTAACTGAATTAACAAGCGTGCTGTCAGCACGCACAAGCAAACATGAATAGATCACACTGAATGACCGGAGACAACGACTGTCAAAACTCTGGCAGCAAGTGCAGCCGCCGCAGCGGGCGAATGTTCGTCCGGTCTATCGCTTCAACGGAAACTGAGCGGCCAATGCACAGCGCATACAAAGGTCAGAGCCGTGTGGAGATAAGAGACGGTGCGGGTGACCGCCACAAGCGGGCAAAGTACAAGCCCAGTTGTTCGCAGAGTAGAAGCTGCCCCCCTCCCTCCCTCCCGCGCTGCCTTTCCGCTTTCTTGCCTTCGCGTGGGAGATTGAGTGGTCAGTTTCCCTTGCGGCCTGTTGCAAGATAATCATTTGTTGCCGCAGCACAGCGTCGCCCCGCCTCCTTCCCTCCCATACCCCCACGGCTTTTCGCGCGACTGTCGCGTTTGCTTTACGCCGTGCGTTCGCTCTTCGTGATAGCGCGCGTCCCTCGCGCGCTTTCACTCGCGCATACGGCGCGCGGCGACGATTTTATCGCCCTTGTACTTTATACGGAACCTCACGGCGACGGCGATGGCAGAAATCCGGTTGAAGTGTCGATATAATTCCTATCGCAATAATAAACACTGCGTATCGGAGCAGTCACGTCGTCCGAGTCGAATTTCGATGCTTCCCTCATTTTTTCATATTTTAACAGCGGAGCTGTTTAAGCTTTTGGTTCGGCCGTGGAGCGTTAGCAGAAAACTGCGAGTGGCGATGACGTCACCACGCGTTGCGCGGCCGACGTATCCGGCGTTCGTCGGCCACGCCTCGCGCCTTACTATTGACCCTTTTCGCGGAGCAATTTGCTCTAGAGGAACGAGATGGCGCTTTCGGCGGCGCGCCGTACGTTGCCTCAGCGAATGCGCACGAATACGAAACCATTACTGTTTCTGCCGCCATGCTACTGTCCGATCAGCTATCGGAAATGCAAGTGGGTGTTCGCTAATGCACTGTGGCCAATTCATGCTGCAAAATGTGCAACGATAAAGGAAAGACTTGTGTGGTAGTCGGCTGCAAAAATAGTGATTCGCATATTAAGGAATGGAATCAACCTGTGTCACCGCTGCTACATAGGACTGCCTGTATTGCCGGCCCTTCGCGATGCACGACTTTCCTCGAGGACAAAAAAGTTGTCGCAGTTTCACCTGAAAGGCGAAGCATCATTTGCGATAGCAAATTTGTAGAGAGCTATACGGAGTAATGATAGTAGCTTTATCAGCTGTATAAACTTGGACATGCAGCAGCACCGGCAACACGCAGATCTGTTGTCGACGCTGTCGGCGTTTTGCCCGCGTTCGCACAAAATGCGTGCAGCGTTGGTGACTGTTGCCGGAGCCTCTGATATAAATAGGCACTTGGTGCCGCAGCTAAACGTCGCCTCCCTCCCCCCCCCCCCCCCCCACGGCCTTTCACGCGCCGGAAGAAGGCGCGTTTGCTCTACATATAGGTGATTGTAAAGGAGGAAAGAGACGCCTACTTCTGCAGCCCTTAAGGGAGCACGGCGCAGAACGCGCGTTTGTTCTCCGCCGTGCGTTCACTCCCCGTGAAAGCGCGCGTCCCTCACGCCCTTTCACTCGCACATACAGCGTTCGGCGGCGCGCGGCAACGATTTCATCTCTATTGACGTCATACGGAACCTCACGGCGACGCCGACGGCGACGCCGACGGCAGAAATCTGCTTTGGAGTGTCCATATAATTGCTATCGCAATAAAACAGATAATTCGGACACAGTTTCTCAGGACCAAATAAAGTTCTTGCCACTGTCATCCGCCAGCGCTGTATAGCTAACCTCCAAAGAAAGGACTTCAACTCCGCAACGTCGGCACTTAAGAGTGAGTACCGCTCGTTACAAAAGGTAGTGCCACTTACTGGCATAGTAAGTTTCTCGTAAGTAACCGACACACATCTACCCCCTAATCGCACGCAAACTTACACACACCTTATCGCCAACGTATCAATAATAAGTGAATGGGCGCACACTTGAATCAATGTGCCGAAGCATGAGTGACGGCGACTAGGGACTAGCGATAATAGCTCTTTTCTATACATTAAACTACCAAAAAGTACAGAACATTTACATTCCAAATTTTGTGCGCAGCAAGAACAAATCCATCGCAACAGAGCACACCCGCGAGCGATTAGGCTGAAATTAAACAATCAAATAGTGGCCGAGGAACTTTACTGAGTCAGAAGCATGACAAGCCGCTGCTTCAAAATGTGTGCCGAATAAAGAAGGAGCACAGTGATCCTGATTGAATTTATAAGCGGAAAGTTTGGAGAGCTCGGACTACATTTCTAGCCTCGCTTTTAGTACAAGCATCGTATACGCTGCCCGCGCCGTTTGGACACGGCGTAATGCGCTCTGAAAGCACCTTGTATGTCTTCTAAAGCTGTGGTCAAAGCTTCGTGTCGTCCACACAGTGACCGTCTACGACTTGCGTAGAGACGGAGGTTTGCTGCGCCGCACCGGCGTCACGCGCTTGCATTGTAAACTCGTAGGCAACAAGGCAGTTGAGGCAAGCAATGGACGCGTCACCACGTGATCAAACATGGCCGCGCCCACGGGAGCGCCGGGAAAAGGGTCAATAGAGTGCTGCGCTTATGGCTGGCGTGGCGTCGCAGTGCCGAGTGCGCTCGCGCATCCACGCTACGTCGGGCTTTGAAGTGGCCTTTAGAAGACTGCGCGCCGACCCCAAGTATCGGCTAAGTTTGGCTAAGAACCAGCCAAGCCAAACCAAGTTAAGCAAAGGAAAGCAAAGACAAAGTTAAGAACCAGCCAACCCAAACCAAATTAAGCAAAGGAAACCAAAGTTAAAGCTATAGGGAAGGGTCACCAGCTTCGCTGTTTGTCCAGTCTTCGCACCACTTAGTGTGAAGGTGCCCCTAAGTTTTTGTTCAGCATCCCTTTAAGGAACACATAATTCTATTGCTTCCAAAGCGTCATTTTGGCTATGAACGCGCAGGAAAGAGGCGTTCCACAAGGGGCAGTACTTTCTCCAGTCTTATTTAATGTTCTAATGAGCTTGATCCCATGTCACGATGACGTACATACTTACGTTTGTGCTGGTGACATAGCGTTTTTCTCGTCCGGAAATAACGTCCAAAAGATTTATCAAATATTACAGACATACTTGTCCGAAAGGTGGCTTGCTACGATGCGTCTCTGTCTCAACGTTAACAAAGGCTCGGTGCTCGCGTTTCCATTACAGGAGCCCATATATATTTCTCTCTCTTTTCATCTAGATATCATCCCACAAGTAGAAACTGTCAAGTATCTTGGTGTAATATATGACGGTTCTTTGTCTTGGAAGGCGTACATAGACTATATTGCAGCAAAGGGTGTTCGTGCGGTATGTTTGCTGCGTAGGCGAGGCAATAGTATACTATTGATCAGGATTGCGAAGAACGCTGTTATCATACGTATATTCGCCCCGGTATGAGAATTTGGGTGTGTGTTGTAATCTAGAGCTCCTGCACATAAACTTCGCCCCCTTGTTCTTCTGGAGAGGCAGGCCTTACGGCAATGTTTAGGGCTATCACAATTTATAGAAAACGAAGTTTTACATCTGGAATATAGTATGCCTTCTCTTGTTACGCGGTTTCCATTGTTAGCTGTACAATCATTTTAAGGCTATCTGAATCCTTCATAAGGCGTTCACAGACAATTTTAGATCGCAGCTATTAATTGGCCGTTCCTGCGGCGAGCGTCGGCTTCGTAACCAAGTGAACGAGCACAGCGACGGACGAAAGACGGCGATAGCGAAGACAGCGCGAGGACGAAAACGGAGGAGGAGTATGCAGCGGAACCATTAAGCGGCAAGTGGAAGAGGAGGGTATGGCGAAAGCTTGAGAAGAAAAGCGTAGTGCCGCACAAGACGGCCTTGGCGGCGCCGATGGCTACGAGATGGCGCCACAGTAGCGTGCGTCGTCTTTATGGAAGCAAAGCCTTGCATGAGTGGAGGTCTGTTCACCCACGCAATGCCTCTCGCGATCTCCTGATTAGCGAGGCAGTCGCGCCACACTTCGCTCCGTTTGCAACATTCCGCATGAGACAGATTGTCCGCGCTAGTCACTATTTCGCAAAAATGAAAACATCTATCGAGCTGCGCTCAAATTTCGCATCAAGGAATTGTAATCATTGGTGAATTTTTTTACCTCCCAGCCCGATGTGTTTTTTGGCTTGTACTGACCGCGCTTCCACACACCTCAAATTATTTTTATGCAAACTCTCCTAGATCAGTTATACGTACGAATTCATGAGGTGACTCCTGCTTGTTGCAACCCCATTTCCATTAAGTTCAGTCATAATTGTAAATACATAATTCCCACCATAGTACAGCTTCGCTGGTCTTCCATCTCGACCCCAGTGGAAGGGCTGACAGTTTTTTGTTTTCATTTATTCCTTGATTTTAACTAAATTAAAAGCTATAATCTATTAATTCTCATTACCTAATCACAAATTTGGTTCACATTTTTTATAATTCTTGTTTCTTATTGTTATATTGAACTACGCGCTTCTTGGCCAATGCCCCAGAGTGGGTATGTGCCACTAACATCTACGCTCTGCATCTACATCTACAGCTGCATGTACTGGTTAACTTATAAGTGCCATGAGCATCGAGTGACACTCTTGCTTCCTGCGCAGCACTTCCGGTTCACCTCCTGAGACGGCTGGGGACGAAATGCAAAATAAATCAGAAAAATGTAGAAAAACCGTAGTACAGTGAAAAAATTCACGGGTTTCATTGTAGATATGATATCAGGGGATAAGTTTAGTTACAAGTTGAGTTACTGAAGTGTCTGGAATCAATAGAATGAATTAGAAATCACTGATTATCGGGGACTGAGTTCAAAATAAAACAGAAAAAATAGTAGCATACAAATTTATGGGTTTCATTATAGACATGATATCAGAGCATAGGTTTAGTTACAAGTTGAGTTACTGAAGTGTCTGGAATAATTAGAATTAATTATATATCACTGATTACCGGAGAAAAAATTCAAAACAAATCAGAAAAAAATAGAAAAAATAATGCAGTACCAAATTCATGGGTTTCATTATAGTTATGATGCCAGAGCATAAGTTTAGTTACAAGTAGAGTTAGTGATGTGTCCGGAATAATTAGAATTAATTCAAAATCACTGATTACCGCACACCAAAGCACAGAATCGTAGATTTTGGACACCCTCCACGTGAGCGCGACTTAGGTGACATTCCTGGAAGCCCGGAATTAGAAAGCGGAAGTATTGACGTCTCTAATCACGACACACACAAGAAGATGACATGCGCTATTTAACCGGCTTATTAATGGAAAACAGTTGCCTGGCATGACTGAACACCTGCCTAGCGGAGCGGATGTGACGTCACTCCCTCCTCTCTCGCTTCTTCTCTCCCGGCGCGCACCTGCTTGCTGACTCGCTTGCTTGCTCGCAACAGCTGCGCGCGCGAGCGCGCGCTCGTTAGATGCTCTGACGTCAGCACCAAATCGGGTGCGTAAGGTGCGCTTCGTGCGCCGCTAACTAGGGGGCTACCCCTACCGAGCGTCGAACCTGTCGAACCTGTCGAAGGCGTTCGACATGTTCGAGCATTCGAAGACGTTCGATGTCCCATTCAATTATGGGGTTTTACGTGCCATAACCACGATTTGGTTGTGAGGCATTCCGTAGCGGTGGACTCCGGAATAATTTGTATCGCCTGGGGTTTCTTTAACGTACACCTTAATCTAAGTACACGGGTGTTTTCGCATTTCACCACCATCGAAATGCGGCCGCCATGGCCGAGAATCGATCCCGCGCCCTCGTGCTTAGCAATCCAGCACCATATACACTAAGCAACTACGGCGGGTGAAGCTTGATGTCTGATGGAGAAGCGCTTGTCCAGTGTCGTCTTCGTCCTTTCTTCGTGCCCGTGCGTCTTATTTCACAGTAGCACACTGCAATGGTTCAACATGTACAATCAACAAGCCCCATCTAATGTGAGGTTTAATGGGAAACGGCTCCGCGGTAGCTCAATTGCATGGTAAGAGCATCGCAAGCGTAATGCGTAGACGTAGGTTCGTATCCCACCTGCGGCCAGTTGTTCTTTCATCCCCTTTCTGTTCCGTTTATTTATCATTTAGTTAATTCAGTTAGGAACTGCAAGTAATTCCCTCTGTGCGGTCCTTAGTGTCATTGTTTGTTGGCTTCTTATGATATGACTGTTAAAAATCGGGTCCCTCGGAAGGACACCGAGGGACGAACCCACATCTTCGCATTACGCGTGCCATGCTCTTACCAATTATGCTACAGCGACTGCCATCAATCTGTCCACTAACTTGGGCATTTGTTTGTGCGAGATCTAGCCCTGGCAGTGTGATCCAGCACCACTCAGAGTCCATGGCGCCCGGATGTAGAACAACCTTTTTTTTTTGCCCAATGGCTCCTGTAGTACCTAGGCAAAGTCAGATAATCAAGGAGCAAAAGCCCTCACATTTTCTCTCTCGCACGCGCTCTTACTCGCGCCCACGCCCAAACGTCGGGCGATTCCTGAAATGCCACGCACCGCTGCGCTGCCTAGCAATTGTAAAATCGCCACTCGGGGAGTCTTTACTCTCTGGCGCCCCGACCTCGAGCCTAAGGCATACGGATACCTGCCGCAAACCGTGAGGGACCTCGTTGCTTATCACGCGCAATGAGGCAAGCCTATTTATTACTTATGACAGAGTGGACTTCCCTCTGCAAGCGTCTTATTGCTCGCAGCAATGAACATCGTTGAGCTGGTTGCCTTATTCGCCCGAACCCAACGTAGCAGCGATTACACGCGCTGCGGATTGAGGAGTACTACGGAATGACTGTGTGTGGCTAGATCTAGAGCTTGCCTTCAGCCCTAGCCTCACGCAGAGCGTACCCCCCCCCCCCCCCCCCAGGTGATATATTATATATTGTGCGAAAGAAATTCGGGCGGCAAAGATTTCCACGAGCTACTAAAAATGGGAGGGAAAGGCTCGCTTTTATAGCTTTTATGCTCGCGGTGCGATTCTAATTGGAGAGGATAAAACGAGCCGAGTTATTACGGCGATAGCCTTAGATGGTTCATGGGTCGAAAAATTGACCGTCCGGTGCTGTGGCACCAAAATTGAAGTGCATGCGTCAATAATCCATAAATTTCTTCCTGAATAAAAGAGCTTGATTATCTCTGTTCGCGTTGAACGGACACCGTTTTAAATAAACAGTGCGGCCACAAAAGCGTCTGCGTGTGGTTTTACCGGTTTTTTCTATAATTTCCGAGCAGTGTACACGTGTCTTATGACGTTTTGAGGAGTATAAGTACGTCTGCAAGAACTGGAAATAAATCTGTTGTTGAAAGTTAGCGCTGCGCGTTTGTCTAATATGCCTTTCCGTGTCCTTCTGATTCTGCGCTACATGAAAAAAGAAGGCGCCATATATAAAGGCCCTTGTAGCTACCCTCGTCGATTAAAGTGTTAAAATAAAAAATATTTCAGTGAACCTGCAGTTTGTGTCTTAATGATCTTCATAGACTTGCCACAACCATTCTAACGTGCCTTTAACCACGCAGGGACAGTGGCGACGTCTAGGCAACTGAAAAAGAGAACAAGTGTAAACAATAGGAAGTAAGAACGCATTCGAATGTGAATGTTAAAGTAATTTAATGATTGTCTCGTGAGCGCGTAGGCTTTCGCCATCATCCACTTTAGCGTGCGTTAAAGTGACTGCCAATTTTTCTGCAAACGTACAACGTGCTTTCACTGCTGTGTCAATGACGGCGCAACAAATATTAAACAAAGCTATAGCAAGATGTCGCTCAAATAAAATTTTAATGACAAATATTCAAGAGGTCTCAACACTTGCCTCAATGATATTTCAACAAACGCACAATGTACTTTCAATACTGTTACACTGGCGGCTCAACAAACATTCAACATTTGTAGCCCGATGAACCTACAACAAAATTTCAGTCTCCAATATAGTAGAGGTCTCAGCACTTACCTGAATGATATTTAACAAACGCTAAATGTGTTGTCAACTATATTATTCGGCATTGACCAATGAGATTTCAACGTTCCTCAGTAATTTCTTTTTGATGGGCGGTGTTCTCGCAATGGCTACGCAAGCCCAACTTCTTGTACATATTGTAACGTGTGAAGAAACAACGAAGTAAACTATTTGCACTGTATTTACATGAGCAGCGCCACCAAAAGCCAACATAGAAACTCGTTCGCGCCAAGAGTCCAAACACGTCATTGTCCTCCTCGCCGCGGCTTGCCTATTCGGTGTCTGTCGACAGTATCGTAATAATATCGTGAATACACTTACGGCAATAGCCGCATTACTCTATCCGCGCCTAGAATGTTTTAAAAGCGGGAAAGAAATCCCATCCTCCTGTGTAACTGACGTTAACACAGGAATATTAGTCACGGTTTTCTAAACATCAGTGAAGAGGAAAGCGCACAATCGCCGCTAGCGCGTTTCTTTTGGTTGTTTAGAAGCTTTAACCGTCGCCTTCTTGGTCAATCCTACGTATTGGGTAAGCGCCATAAATTAGGAACAAACAAGCAATAAGAGAGCTAGTATTTGAGCGTTATTCGCCTTGCGCCGTCGGGTATATCACTTAAAGCACTCCTTGCAAAAAGAACGCGTTGATTCTATGACTGTCATCAATACAACATGGTGTGATCATTTGCGAACTAGACATGGCTCGACGCACCCTCAATGAATCGGTGGATACATTGCCATCTTTCTTTCAACAAGATGACGGTATTTGTTCCTGCAGACGAAACATTATGCCGCCGAGTCCGGCCTTAACAGCGGTTCGTTATAGGAGATTGAACTTGGTAAGAACCACATGGTAAGCATGAGTTCGTTCTCAATCAAGGCTTTCTTTCACTAAGCGTGGTTGCAGTTGAGACCTCAAAAGCTGAATATTTTGTTGGTTCGCCTCTCGCCCAGTGCCGGTCAGGTCGCCCCTCCATCCTCACCAAAGGGGGAAAAAATAAATAAATCGGTGCTTTTCCTACCACGACTGTGATTCTGCTCATGCGCATGGAAATGTGCAGTTGGTAACTCGACACTATGGCCTCCGCGCTATTGTGCGCATTGGGGCATTTAGGTACAGTACGTACAGACAGCTCATAGCATTTGTGCCGCATATTATATTTCAATAACCATTTATTTAGGGTAATGTTCTGTTCGATTTTTAGTATAGTAATCTGAACGTCGTAAGTCCGAATCCTCCTCCAGTCCACTACATTTTCAGGCATGGAGTGGCGCCTGCCACCGCCAGGAGCCACTTCAACAAAGTCACTCCCTCACCAGAACAGGAACTGGCCTCGCTGGTGCAGTATTCGGCAGCTAGCTACCTAATACTCCTACAATTTACCCATGGCCCTCAGTCTCCAGTGGCTGCGGAGCACCTGACCAAGGCGGTGGTCAGACCTGCGACGCGGCAGAGGGTGCTAAGAATCTCTGGGTCCGGACAGGCCGCCAATGGAAACTGAACCTGGCAACGTCCAACACGCGAACCCTATAGAGTGAGGCTAGCTTAGCAGGGCTATTTGAAGAACTATCAGGTATTGCCTGGGATATTATTGGCCTTAGTGAGGTGATAAGAACTGGTGAGGCTTATACAGTGCTGACTAATGGCCACGTATTCTGCTACAGAGGTCTTCCAGATAGGAAAGAATTCGCAGTAGGATCTCTAGTCCATAAAGACATAGCGGGCAACATTGATGAATTCTACAGCATTAATGAGAGGGCATCTGTCGTCGTAATAAAGCTGAATATGAGGTTGTGATGGGAAAAACAACGACAACAAACTCGCCGGTTTCCAGTTGGGCCCAGGATCCTTTAATAATGACACGGCAGACGGGAGCTTGCTACACGAAACGCAGACTTTAACAGACACGCTAGCACGATACAGACGATTTACATACAGACGATTTACATGTACGTGGACTATAGTTCGGAAGTTGTCCTTCCATGTAAAACACGTGCCTAGCACTCATGCGTCATCACTCGCCCGTGTGCATCGTCGTTGCGGTGCCCGTGACGGTGGTTGTGACGGTGGAGCGTCGTTGTGGCTACGACGCTGCTGTCGTGCCGCACCTTGTCGCACCACGCCGCTCCTTGTCGCGACGTGGAAGCAGGAGAAAACAGCAGGCCGGTAGAACACCAGGCCACTGCTGTAGCTGGCCAGTAGCACCTGGCCTGTAACGCCTCGGACGCTGTAACGTCGGGCTCGGTCAGCAGACAGGCAGCTCAGGCGTCCCGGTGGCCAGCAGGAAGCACTGCACCAGGCCGCTATGACAGCAGGCCGCTGGTGCACTGGAGAGCAGAGCCACGAGCAGGATCCACGACCAGGTCCGCACGGTAGCAGGACGCCCGGTCGCCAGTCCTCGGGCTCGCTCAGCAGGCTGGTAGCTCAGGCGTCCCGGTCCAAGCAGGAAGCACTGCACCAGGCCGCTATCACAGCAGGCCGCTGGTGCGCAGGAAAGCCCAGCCACGAGCTGGATCTTCGACCAGGTTCGCACGGTAGCTGGACACCCAGTCGCCGGTACCCGAGCCTGGAGCCGCCGTTTTGCGAGCTTGCGTTCGAGGCTGCCGCTCGCTCTCTCGCTCTGCGTGCTCTCGTCGCTTCTTCGTTCGTGGCACGTGTCGTCATCTTCCAATACCATCATCACCAATCATCTTCTTGTAGCCACAACTCAATCATCATTCGAAGCAGGTCTTCTCGCCACCGCACGCCACTATCCACATCATCACAGAGGTATAGAATGAAGGTTGTACAGGCCTAGGCCCCAACCTCCAGTCACGATGATGAAGAAATAGAACAGTTTTATGAAGATGTTGAATTAGCAATGAAAAGGTGCAAACTCAGTATACTGGAGTCAAGGGCGACTTCAATGCAAAAGTGGGGAAAAAGCAGGCTGGCTAGCAAGCAATTGGCAACTACGGCATCGATTCTAGGAACACTAGAGGAGAGATGTTGGTAGAATTCGCGGAAAGGAATAAGCTCCGAATAATGAATACCTTCTTCAGAAAGCGCAGCAACAGGAAGTGGACCTCGAAAAGCCCTAATGGAAAAACAAAGAATGAAATCTGCGGATCCCAGCATAGTGCAGGATGTAGAAGTGTTAGGTAGGGCAAAGTGCAGTGACCATAGGCTAGTGAGGTGTAGGATTTCTCTCAATATGAAGAGAGAAAGAAGAAAGTTAGTCACGAAGAAACAGGCCAACCTAGACGCAGTAAGGGTAAAAACAGACCAATTCAGGCTGGTGCTCGCAAACAAATATGCAGCTTTAGAAAAGGAAGATAAAGACAACATAGAGGTAATGAATGAAACCGTACCTAGGTTGATCTCAGAAGCAGCAGTTGAAGTGGGAGGTAAGGCACCAAGGCAACTAGCAGGTAAGCTCTCCCAACTAACAAAGGACCTAATAAAGAAACGGCAAAATATGAAAGTGTCAAACTCGAGAGATCAGATAGAGTTCACTGAACTGTCGAAACTGATCAACAAGAAGAAAATAAGGAATATCTGAAATTAAAACGTGGAAAAGATTGAGGAAGCAGTAAAATATGGACGCATTAAGAAATCAGTGTGAAGAAAACTAGGCATGGAACAAGGCAAAATGTATGCACTGAAAGATAAACAGGGTAGTATCATCAGCAATTTCGATGACATAGTAAAAGCAGTGGAAGAATTCTATACTAACCTGTACAGTACCCAGAGCAGCCAAGATACTTTCATTCGAAGTAGTGATGAACAGGCTACAGAGGCCCCTTCTATAACTAGCGATGAAGTTAGAAGGGCCTTGAAAGACATGACCAGCGGAAAAGCTGCTGGAGAACATGGAATAACAGTCGATTTAATAAAAGACGGCGGAGATATCATACCTGAAAAGCTTGCGGCCCTTTATACGCAATGCCTCACGAGTTCAAGTGTACCAGAAAGCTGGAAAAACGCCAACATTAAACTCATCCATAAGAAGGGAGACGTTAAAAAATTGAAGAATTATAGAGCCATTAGCTTGCTTTCAATATTGTATAAAATATTCCCCAAGGTAATTTCAAATAAAATCAGGGCAACACTTGACTTCAGAAAACCAATAGAACATGTTGGCTTCAGGAAGGAATATTCTACGATGGATCATATTCATATCATCAACCAGGTAATAGAGAAATCTGCGCAGTACAATCAACCTCTCTATATGGCTTTCATAGATTAGGAAAAAGCATTTGATTCAGTAGAGATACCAGCAGTCATTAGGCATTACGCAACCAAGGAGTACAGGATGCATACGTGATTATATTGGCAAATATCTACAAAGATTGCACAGCAACCTTGGTTCTCCACAAGAAAAGTAGAAAGTTGCCTATCAAGAAACGGGACAGGCAAGGAGACACAATCTCTCCAATGCTATTCACTGCATGCTTAGAAGAAGTATTCAAGCTCTTAGACTGGGAAGGCTTAAGAGTGAGAATCAACGGCGAATATCTTAGCAACCTTTGGTTTGCAGATGACATTGCCCTATTCAGGAACAATGGGGACGAATTACAGCAAATGATTGAGGACCTTAGCCGAGAAAGTGTCAGAGTTGGGTTAAAGATTAATATGCAGACGACAAAGATAATGTTCAATAGCCTGGCAAGGGAACAAGAATTCAGGATCGCCAATCAGCCTCTATAGTCTGTAAGGGAGTACGTTTATCTAGGTCAATTACTCACAGGGGACCCTGATCATGAGAAAGAAATTTATAGAAGAATGCTGGAGTGCTGAATGTTGGAGTGCATACGGCAGGCATTACCAAATCCTGACTGGGAGATTACCACTCTCGTTGAAAAGAAAAGTGTACAATCATTGCATTCTACCGGTGCTAACATATGGGATAGAAACTTGGAGGTCAACGAAGAAGCTCGAGAACAAGCTAAGGACCGTACAAAGAGCGATGGAATGAAAAATATTCGGCCTAACGTTAAGAGACAGGAAAAGAGTGGTGTGGATCAGAGAACAAACGGAGATAGCCGATATTCTAGTTGACATTAAGCGGTAAAAGTGGAGCTGGGCAGGCCATGTAATGCGTAGGATGGATAACCGTTGGACCATTACAGAATGGATACCAAGAGAAAGGAAGCGCAGTCGAGGACGGCAGAAAAATAGGTGGTGTAATGAAGTTAGGAAATTCGCAGGCGGAAGTTGGAATCAGCTAGCGCAAGACAGGGGTAATTGGAAATCGCAGGGAGAGGCCTTTGTCCTGCAGTGGACATAAGTATAGGCTGATGATGATGATGATGACAAATATTTGCCTCCCACACACATTGCGGTTATGTTGGTTCCTCGGTGTGCATTTTGGACGCTGCGGCGGGCAAGGGAAAAGTTATATACAGTACGTTCCCGAAAGGCTCGCTCTTTGTATGTTCCGCTAGTGTGGTGGGGCAAGGATGGCCTTGTGGGGGACAAGAATGGTGGCGTCAATGCATGTGTTTAGGAAGACGCAACAGGCATTAGTGTAGCGGCTGAAGACTACGTTAGGTTTGTTCTTTAAAATATAGCGGTGACCGTCACGAGAGCTTACCGCAATTATAGTAACTGAATTAAGAACAAACAGAATCACTGAAGTCTGCTGATCCTAGGCTTATTTTCACCTCGGCGTAATTGACTTCCATAACCACCAATGTTGCCTTCTGCACTTGTGCTAGTCATTGACATTGTGGCCTCAGCTGTGGTAGGTCTCGCCGTCGTCGGCTGCTGTAACGGAGGACGCTCGGGCCGTTACAGGCAAGACAGGTCTTCAGCCACATAAGAAAAGCGCTCACCTTGCCGTGGCTATACCATCGGCTGGAGGGATATCTTTCGGGATACGTAACACATTCCCTCTTATTTTAGGTTCTGAGCATGCTGTACACTTTAATACAATGTGAGTGGCAGTATCCAGCTTAGGGCAACGGACGACATGTGCCGTCGTCACAATCACAACAGATACACTTGAACCACATCGCAGCCTAATTACAGGATAGCTTTTGCAGCAATACGGCGCATGAGCATCGGGGTCCCCTCAATAAATGATCTGGCATCAGCGGCGTGGTAGGCACCCAATTAACTAGCCCCTCCCGTCCTTCAGAGATGCCAAAAATTACTGCGCCTTCGGATTTTAGCAGCACCTTTTATTTAAATCGACTTAGACCTACATGTTTCTGTGGCCGCCGATATGAAGACTAAGTCCAGCGCGTATGTCGTTTCTTTCACAGTTTTTTTTTTTCGCTTTGTTGCTGGATCAGTACAAGACAACCGGTGGTCTGTACGGTGCAACAATCACCAGTTACCTATTCCACGCTTAAATAGCCTTGAGAATATCCGCAGGTAACACAGGATAAATGTTTTATCCATAATTTGTACAACTGTTTTCATAATATTCATTTTTAGAACGTCTGTAAGTTTTGTTTACCTTGCTACAGGCGCGATCTTAAGTTTTCTTTCAATAATACTTGCTGGCTTCAAATTTTCCGCTCCAAGCCTGAGAATTGGTAGACATATAGAGCGTCTACATGTATTTCAACGGTGGTGGAAAACTGCTGTTCGTGGTTTGGAAACGCCGGCTAGATGTACCCAAGTCCATTGTCATCTTTCTCCACATTTTATTCAACTGGCCCGAGTCACCCATACAACTAAGTGACCTTCGTAAATGTAATCGTTTATTTGCTCACAGAGCCTTCTCACTGTGCTGCGCTTTCACAGCAGTGTAACCGGACGCATGAAGCACGCGAATGCTTCGAAACCCCTCCGCTATTACGGGTATCCGTGGGAGTCCGAGTTTCACGGTAACATGCCAACATTATGTTTGTCCTATGTGTGCTCGCCCCCGCTACCTGGCTCAACGCGAGACGCGTCACTCATCGCTCCGAGTCGGCACTCACCACACAATGACATCGTCGAAGGGAATTGGAACATAACGCGCGCGATTTGGCCACGCTCCTAAAACCACTTAATGTGGGTAATTTAAATCACCGCAGCTGTTCGTTCAATCTTAAATGACCAACATTATTTTATGTTCCTACGCTTTTCCAAAACAGGTGGTAGCTTTATTCGTGAGAGGACGCAGAAATAAAAAGCGCCAGTCTGCAGTCATGCTAATACTATCTGCATTGCAATTCAGCAGCCGCTCTTGCTTAAAACGTAGACTGAAGTGTCATGCCACCATCCCAGGTGCATCGTCAGCCCCCCTCCCGCATGTTTGCTCGAAGAACGTGTAGTCCTGCAATAAAAGCGAACAGCGGTTAATAAACGCGCACGAAAAGATGTAACCTAATGCAATATGCAAAGTGCAGCTAACACAACAAGCGTGCGTAGCCCGTCTTTTTTGTTAAATCTTATCGCATGCTCTTTATTTTTTACCTGTGTAGAGATTTCCAACAGAAATTACGCCTTACCAAGTCACGGTGGTGCAGAACGCATCTTCCGTGAATGTAGTGATAATAAAACAGGCTTTGTGCTGAGTTTTAATACAACAGGTTCAACTATTGCCCGCATGAATCGAAAACCTCACTATGACCTAATAGTGCCGTTCATATGAGGACGAAGATATTACGTTACACCTTTTCGTAAAGTGAGGTGCCAGTCAATCGTGTTGCTGAATATACTATTTTCGATGGCAGTCGGCCATTGACAAACGGCTTTTACGTACGACGCAAGACCTTGTGAATTCAGGTCCTAAAATTAAGTCACAAATTGTAGGCACGAAATTATATGCATTTTAGACATCTTGACGTTCACTAAACCGCAAGCTTCTCGGTTTATTCTCGGAGCGGTATTATGCTGAAAAAATGTTTCGGCCAATTTATTAAGACGCCATGTCAAGTGTTTCAGCGAAGATCGTAAACATTTCTTAATTATCATTATAGCCGATTTATTTTTTGCGCAACTCGTCATTCGGCCTGGCCGATATCAGAAAGTTAACGATAATCAGCAATTACGTCTGTGTCTAAAGTGAACCTCCCTTTTAACTTATACTTAAGCTATCGTGTTGCAATTCCGAAATTGAACAAGATTCTTTCTGATTTCAACATATCTGCACACACACTGGCTGCGAAATTGTGCCTCTTGTTCCATTGACAGTTTCTAAGAGAGTTTTCTTGGAAATCCGGAGGTAAGATTGCGCGTAATTTCAATCTTCTTTGTGTCATAATTTGAGGATGTCATACATAACTGCAATATGATAGAGTGTACATTCGCAACCAAATTCTTACACTAGAATCATTCGTTTGAAAAGGTACCTGCCAGTCGTTATGTTGACATATTATGACGAAGGCAAATGACCTATACAAAACAGCTCTTAGAAACTAAAATCTTCGCCGACCGCAGGGTCAGTATTCACAGAGAGTTTCATTCTCAAGTGGTCCTTCAGATAATGCCGTCACCTTCGCTAATAGTACGTCCGGCAGCAGGACTGGCTCAAATTTGTTTTTACGATCATCTCTATTGCTTAACATTGTTTTATGAATACTGGCCCAAATGCATAGTTGTTCGCACTCATTCTTAACATATGAATGACAGCATGGCTTCCATTTATAGAAGCAACAACATCCTTCCATTAAGTTTTTCAGTCAAGAAAAAAAAAAGGTGACTTAGTCTCTAAGATCTCATGCGTGGGGCACACCGTATCAGTAGTGCGACCGTCGCCGTTTAAACGCCATACGCTTCCGTGAACTTGAGAAACTTCACTGTCGTCATTATCACCATCGTCATAGGTCTTGACAAGGAGACCTTGACCTCTGCAAAAGCCAGAATCTGTCTATTGAGAAAAGCTGGACTGCTATGGAAAGTTAGCTTTTCCTTTTTTTTTTTCTCGAACATTAAACAAAAAAAACTTGATGTGTTTAACGTCCCTAAACTGCGCAGTGGTTTATCAAGGCCGCTGTAGAGGAGGGCTCCAGGATAATTTTGGCCATTTGAGGTTCCTTAACATGCATTCAAATCTAAGCACATGGGAGTTTTTGCACTTCTCCGAAATGGGGCAGTTGTTTCCGGGAATGTAACCCTCGACCTTGCTTTTTCTCGAAACTGCAAGGGCGCGTAATATGGCCAATATAATAAGGTGCTTACGATGAGCATAGTGGCCGCGATAAGGGCGGCCTTCATACAGACATCCAAGTCCATCGGAAACGTGACGCCAAAAGTGTCCGCGTCCGTAAAGAGCTCCTTCAAAATGCCGCTCCACTTCTTGGTGATCTTTCCTATGGCGGCGCCGTTTGCTGATCGAACCTTGTAGAGAAACACGTGCAGAATTACAGCAGCTATCCCGGTAATCATTAAAAACTGGCATTAAATCAACTTCACATGCCTGATTAGCACTGAGAAAGAATAAACCTGCAGACAATTCCGCTGTTTCTTGTTCGTTTCTTTTTTTCTTTACTTTCTTCTTTCTTACTTTCTTTTTAGTCTGCTTTCTGCGCTGCGTGATCCCTTCTTGGACACTTAGTTTCATAGTTAGATAGTCTTTACAGGCAAAATAAGCCATTATACACACATAGCTAAAATGGTTTTACGGAATCCACTAAACACATCGTGTAAACTACTCCATCTTCTTCTACATTTGACTCCCGTTTAGACAGACTCGACTACACCAAATTTTTCTATATGAGAAAATAATGTTAACATTCAGTTGGTATCCTCGAGACTGAATAAAAAAAACGCCTCAGAGAAACCGCCAATTCCGTTAAGACGAAGTTTTATAGCCGCCACTGGCTCTTGCTAGTCGGCTTAGCAAGAGGCCAGGATCGGAAAACTTCGAGGAGGGGACTACAGGACAAGCAAATGATGTACTTTGTATCATGCGAATTCAATAAATGTATCTTTTTACGTCTGTCTTTTCCTTTTAACCCTGTTGCATTTATTACTTTTTTTTGTACTTGGTATGTGGGCATACCAAGAATAATTAAAACCACTAAAAGCGCGAAGGACGAGTACTAAGAGAAAAGACGACACACACTGCGCTGACTTCCAACACTATTTATTGCCGTAGACACACACACACACACACACACACACACACACACGCACCTATATATATATATATATATATATATATATATATATATATATATATATATATATATATATATATATATATACAGCGTGTCTCGACTATCATGCAGCAGGATTTCAAATTATGTAAATGCCACTTAGCTGGGCAGAATCTGGGTTATGTTATTTTCCGTCGCTTGGACATACTCTGTTTTTCGCATTCCGCCTAATTACATAATTAGTCTTAATTAATCAATAAATTTCTCAAATATTATAATAAGATGAAAAGTGTCACAAAAAGCGCACATTACTGTCATATTATGTGGGAACTAACGGACTAACTACCCAGTTTTCTGGTGAAATCAGCTTCTATGGTCTCCCGCGTGATCTGCAAGCTGTGTTTCGCCTAACCTTCAGCCCATTCGAAGAGAAGCACGCAGTCCTAATCACGGCAATGGATGCCCAAATGGTCCTGTACAGTGTTATGCATGTTAAGAGCTCCCTTAAGAGCTCGTCTAAGCACCTGCCGGTGTGTCCAACATATTTACCACCCCATGACAGGGGAGTCTGGTAAACCACGGCTGTGGCGCGTGGCTCAGAACGGCTTCTGTGCTCAACAGAGCAAAGACTTCGATGCGATGTAGGCGCATTCACGCATTTACAGAATTCTGGCAGTTTTTTCCAGAGCGGAGAAAATCACAGTGATGGCCGTACGCTGCCCAATCTTTTACAGCCGATGGGAGACCATGAACGTACAGGAGGACTGAAAACCGGCGCCTTTCATCAGACTGACACCCTGACTGAGCGTTCTCATCACGTTTGGTGCGCTTAAAAAGTTGTTCTGCTACGACAGAAATTGTGGCCTTGGGTATCGAGTCCCAGATAGACGACCAACCTGTGCTGCAAGACGGTGTAGCACCGCACGCGGGCATAATTTCTTGAGGCTATTAACAAGGTATAAATTTATAGTACCTCGTCTAACAAGCTTTGAGTGTGCCGAGTTAAATGGCAAGAGTGGCTTTCTACTCCTCGGTTTGAAGACCCAGCACCCACGTTTGCTCGAAAGACACAGCTTGAGATCCAGAAAACGTCAAGAGTAATTTATAGGAAGCTCGTGCGTGAGTTTCAAAAGCAGCAGATCTTTCTTGAATGTCTCTAAAATTCCAGAAATAGCAAGTTTGAATGCGTGATCAGTACCATCAATAAACAATAGGAAGTCATCCACTAACCTAGACACTTTGACAACCCGAGACGCGTGCAGGTGACATTACATGTTGCGGTCATGATGAGCCAGATGAATATCACTTAGTACCGGCGCTAGGCGCGAACCTATACCAAAACCGTTCCCTTGAATATAATTTCGCTCATTCCATCAAGTAAACGTTGATTTTAAATAGGAAGCTAACAATTCAAGAAAACCGCCAACAGAAACACTGGCAGCATTGTGAAAGGCAGCTGATCCAAAACCGCATATGCAATCTTCAACATATAGTAACAGCGTGAAATGCGGAAGTGAATAGTAGATATCTTTAACATCAAGCGATAGTAGCTTGAGTCCCTTATCATTTTTTCTTAAAAAACAGATGCCTACGCGAGAATCCCTAACAAGGAAAGCATCGCCAATAATTAGAAGACTAAGTTTATCTTGAAAAAACATAGCCACAGCTTTCTGCCAAGCTTTCTACCTGAAAAGGGCAATCAATGTTAAACGCCTGTATACCTGAAAATAAAGATGACTAAGCTTAGCTTTTTAGTTCTTTCTATTACTTTAACTAGCTTCTCAAGGCAAAGGGCACTGTAAAGCCTTTTAGCTTTCGATTTCACGTTTGTAATGGAAACACTGTCGCCATGTTTAAAAATTGCGTTGATGGCAAGGGTGACCTTAGAATAAAAATCACCCAAAGGCAAGACAGCGAAACCACCTTTTTTCTTCAGAAGGTAGAAGTAATAAAAACTGCGCTTTCAGGAAAGATCCATCGGCTGAAAAAGATTCGGCAGTGTGCGGGCATCACTGTGGTTTTCTCAGCTCCGGAAAGCTGTCAATTCACGCCTGCATCTCATCGGAGTCTTTGCTATGTTAAGCACAGAAGACATTTTGTGCCATGCGCCACAGCCGTTGTTTACCAGATTGCCCTGTCATGCGGTGGCAAATATGTTGGACAAAGTGACAGGTGCTTAAACGAGCGCGTAAGCGAGCACCATGACAACGTTGATAACATTGTACGAGGCCATTTGTGCATCCATTGCATGGTTGCGGCTGCGTGCCTCTCTTTGAAGGTGCTGAAGTTTTGTCGAGACACAGATTGCCGCTCACACGGGAAACCATAGAAGCCGATTGCATCAGAAAGCTGGGAAGTTTATGCGTTAGTTCCCCTTTTATCGCGCTGACACCTAGTGAAATCATGTATCTAAACATATTTTGATAGTAAAGTGCGTTCCTTTTACACGTGACGATGTGGTTAGTACGAATGACTCGATGTTAGGATACCTCTTCCGTACTCTTCTATTTTCATTTTCTGTCCATGGCCCCTCATAGATATATACCGGGTGTTTTAAGCTTTACGGAATCTTTAGAAATCGTCTGTGGCAGGTAGCTTAGTTCTTATAATTGAGCTGGGTTATTCGATGAGGCGGACATTAGTAGCATGGGAAATCGAAACACGTATTCAACAAATTTAAAAAATTACTAATTAACTTCTTAGTTGATTACTTTACGGCACATATTGTAATTTACGAAGTGTAGCCGGTGAGCTCGTCAGGCGTATCCACTTGGAATACTTTTCCAGAATGACACCAGTTTGGAGATATATGCGCCATACAGATATGCGCCTACAGATATGTTTTATACATTGAAGCATAAAAGTAGCTCGAACGCCCATGTATTTCGTCCCACACTTTGGGAAATATCTCTAAACTGGTGTCACCCTGGAAATTCATTTCAAGTGGATGCGTCTAGCAATCTCATCAGCTACAATTCGTAAATTCCAATATGTGTCGTAAAGTAATTAACTAAGAAGGTAATCAGTAATTTTTGTGATTGGTTGAATATGTGTTTCAATTTATCATGCTACTGATGTCCGCCTCATCGAGTAACCCAGCTCAATGATAATAATTATGCTACCTGCCACAGGCGATTTTCCAAAATTCCGTAAAACTTAATTCTGAACACCCGAGAAGAAAGGGAACCGAGGGCGCGATTTTTATTAATCATATCATAAGAAGCTACCAAACAAAAAGACACCATGGACACCATGAACAACAAAGGGGAAATTACTTGCACTTACTAATTGAATTAAAGAAATGACAAATTAACGGAAATTAAAGTGGATGAAAAAACGACTTGCCACAGGTGGGGAACAATCGCGTGTCTTTGCATTACGCGTGCGATGCTCTTACCGTTGAGCTACCGCGGCGCCGTTTTGCCATCCCCTTTCTGGGGTATTTATGTCTTACTACTAGGGCTAAAGCTGGGAGTGTTAGCCAGCGCCACCACTCACAAACCTTGGCGGCGGATGTGAAACATCCTTTCTGCCGCAGGCGTCATGAGAACGTGGTCTTTTGGGGTAAGGCATCTGGTCAACAAACCCACATATGCTACCTGAAGGAATGAATGTTGCTGGAGTGGAGACCCTCGTTATGTCATGAACGAGAATTAAGGGAACCGAGGGGCCCAATTTTTATGAACAATTTCAGAAGAAGTCAACAAACAAAGACACTATGGACAACATAAGGGAAAGCATGTGTGCCCTGTACTTACTAATTGGATTCAAGACAGCATAAATTAATGGAAATTAAAGTGGTTGAAAAAACAACTTGCCGCAGGTTATATATATATATATATATATATATATATATAGGCGTGCGCGTGTGCGCGTGTGCGCGCCTGCGCGTGAGTGTGTGAGTGCGTGTGCGCGTGTGCGCGTGTGCGTGCGTGCGTGCGTGCGTGCGTGCGTGCGTGCGTGCGTGCGTGCGTGCGTGCGTGCGTGCGTGCGTGCGTGCGTGCGTGCGTGCGTGCGTGCGTGCGTGCGTGCGTGCGTGCGTGCGTGCGTGCGTGCGTGCGTGCGTGCGTGCGTGCGTGCGTGCGTGCGTGCGTGCGTGCGTGCGTGCGTGCGTGCGTGCGTGCGTGCGTGCGTGCGTGCGTGCGTGCGTGCGTGCGTGCGTGCGTGCGTGCTGCGTGTGTGCGTGCGTGTGTGTGTGTGTGTGTGTGTGTGTGTGTGTGTGTGTGTGTGTGTGTGTGTGTGTGTGTGTGTGTGTGTGTGTGTGTGTGTGTGTGTGTGTGTGTGTGTGTGTGTGTGTGTGTGTGTGTGTGTGTGTGTGTGTGTGTGTGTGTGTGTGTGTGTGGTGTGTGTGTGTGTGTGTGTGTGTGTGTGTGTGTGTGTGTGTGTGTGTGTGTGTGTGTGTGTGTGTGTGTGTGTGTGTGTGTGTGTGTGTGTGTGTGTTGTGTGTGTGTGTGTGTGTGTGTGTGTGTGTGTGTGTGTGTGTGTGTGTGTGTGTGTGTGTGTGTGTGTGTGTGTGTGTGTGTGTGTGTGTGTGTGTGTGTGTGGTGTGTGTGTGTGTGTGTGTGTGTGTGTGTGTGTGTGTGTGTGTGTGTGTGTGTGTGTGTGTGTGTGTGTGTGTGTGTGTGTGTGTGTGTGTTTTAGCTACGGCAATACATAGTATTGGAAGCCAGCGCAGTGTGTGTCGTCTCCTTTAGTCCTTGGCCTTCGCGCTGTAAGTGGTTTTAATTATGAATAACCAACTAGCCCAAGCCTCAAACCGTGTACCAAGAATAGCGTACTTTGAGTTCTTTGATCATCTTATGAAGTGATATGTTTGCATGGTCCCTTAGAGTTCATCTTCGGAGAAGTCTGCCGTTTATTTTACCTTTAGTGTACATGCGCCAGACAGAATCTAAAACCAATACGTGATTCTTAATAGAATGGCATAGGTTGATGGGCCAGTAGTAGTTCACAGGTCACCTTTAATAATTGTCCGTAGTCATCACATTGACTTGGCAGATAAATGTCCACAAATTTTCTATGAACATGCTATGTAAAAGCTTGTAAACACACCACATCGCACTTTTAAATATTTACTCACAAAGTGTACTGATTAGCTATTCTCATCCGTCTTTCGTTCCCACCTTATAATACAGTCTTCAACAAAAGTTTCGAAGCCGAGAATAGAGAATATCGGGCGCGACATCTGTGTAGAACAACCGGTGCAGTGTAGTATAGAGGAATAAATGGTTTTGTCAGTCTCAGTTGTCAAGGCTGCTTCGGAGCAGTGGAATTTTTACCGGGGCACCATAGCGCGGAACAAATATGTGTACAGTCACGTGGACAGTGGCCTCAGAACTACTCGCAAAGCTGGTTCGTGTTACGTGGACAGTCGCCTAAAGACTAGTGACACAACCAATTTCATTGTCTTGACTGATGTGACCCTATTAACACGGATGACTTTACTTTTTTTCGTTCTGGAAACGTTCGTGTCTCATTAGGGGTAGTCGTGTAGCTTACATGCGCCGACGCCTAAGTCGTACTCGAAAGGAAAGGGTAGACCCACTCACTTCGAAATCGACGTCGCACTTGCAAGGCATGCTGGAAGTGCAAAAGGGGCCCACAATATCCAGCACTCTAGTACCATTCCTGTCGTAAATTCCGTACGTAGGATAGCATATGGACCACCGCTGGCGTACATGACCGATGAGAGTCCCTGGTGGAGCCTGGACTTCCATTACCTGGAGACATCGCAAGGGCAACGAAAAGCTGTAGAGAATTGGCCTCTTCTCACTTAATCTCTCTTGTTTGAAGACAATTGTAACAAAAAAAGAAGTCTCCTGTTTTCATGATACAAGTGTACAGGCGTCATTTGAATGCTCTCTACACATTTTTGTGAGCTTTCTCAACAAATATTTTTCTCTAATATGTATTATACTGAAGTGCAGCATGATGATTTTTTATTTGTTGACTAGACGAATATATCAGACACAAAGCGTTAAATGTTCTCGTTTTCTTAAGAAAGACGTACACAGAGGTGTCTACGGGTGTTGTGTTCTCTGCGTTCAAATTACAATATTTCCTTCAGTGGGATTGCCATCAATCTCATAGACGAGGAAGCGCTAGTGTAATAAAATAAGCAACGACGCTCTTCATTTTCTAATAAAAGCTACTATTAATACAGGCAGTGTCAACACTATGCAGGGTCTTTTTTTTTATATTGTGCAGATGGGTTTGCACAGGGCTTACCCTACGAGCGACGGTCAGGAAAGGGCACGACGCTCCTCCACTCCGCAACGCACAAAGGCGCTATACGGCAGGGTTCGTCGACTCTCCGACACGGCGCAGAGAAGGCTCCGGAGTCAGATCGCCAACAAACACGGGTCTATTCACCCAAGATATAGCACAGTGCGACAGTCACGGCGCTTACGGGCCAAGGCTCACCGCAAGACAGATCGAGTACGCGCGCCCGCTGCGCTAGGGCTAACCGGGTAGTGGTCCGCCAAGCGCGAGTACGATGAGTCGCGAGAACAAAGGTCTCATGTAACCAGCTCGTTGCGGGCCTGTGAGCATCTGCAGTGAAGCGGCGAGGAAGCGCTCAGTGGACGAGAGCTCGTGTGGAGAGGGTGCCCGGGGGGCCACCACTCGGGAGGCCAATCAGGGCGCGTCTCGGTGACGTGTTCTCGCCTCGCGGGGCAAGTCCAATCCCGGGGGGAAGAAGCACGGTCTGCGCGGGAAAGTAGGTCCGGCGCGCTAGCCACGTCCGCCATATTGCCGTTACGGCGGCGGTTCCCGGAGATCGAGCTAAGCGCCGCGCGCGAGCTGGGGGTCGAGGCGCGGGAAGGCGCCTTGATCCCCACAATTTTTAGACCATAAATATTATTTTTTTCGAATATGTCATTAGTGCAGCTAACGTGGCGATTTAAGAGAGGAGTTCATGGGCGAGGCAGACGTACTTTCGCCTCTAACAACGTCAGCTTAAGAAGACTAATAATGAAAACTTCGTTTATGAAACTTTTGTAACACGAAACTCTTTTATGCTGGGTTTCCCGACTGATTTCCGGCAACGGATGTGAACGTCGGCTCCAGCGCCACCATCTAGGCGTGTTGAAGCGAAGTACTGCATCGTGATATTAACGAGCGCACACAGGGAGCGCTTCAGTAGTCACAGCGCAGCGGAGGCTCCAACGCGGTGTAGCCATATAATAAAGAACCAAGTGTAGCCTCGTGCATAGACTTTCATACAATAATTATACAATAAATAATCATCAAATTAAAAAGTTGTTAAAATCGTCCGATGGCACGATTCGAACACGCGAACTCTAGCAGAGAAACCCGATGTTTGAAACAATACGCCACGGACGCACTTTTTTCTTTAGTGGCATATATAACAACACATCCGCCAGCCTGTGTAAGGCTAGTTGGATTTACTTATGAACTTTCAACTGTGTAAGGGCATTCAATATTTGGAGCACTTCCTCTTCTGTGGCTTGGTGTTCAGCACGTCTCCGAGTTTCGTGACATACGCCATTGACGCATGCATCCACGCGCGACCTAAAACACCCTTATGAATTTATCGCGGGCAAGCCAGTGCATTGAGACGCTTGGCGCGTTTCGATTTCGCCACCTCTACAAGCTGAACCGTTGTAATTAGTAGCGATTGTGCGTGTTCGCAGCGTCTTCTGCACTTCGAGAAGTATAGATTGCTCTGAAATTTACATCAATGAAGGCACATAAAGCGCAATAAACAAAGCCACAAGAACGTCTAAAACCACAAGCACGAAGACTAGACAAATCCATGTATTTCTGTGGCCTCGTGTAGGCAGCTAGCGTCGGATTAGCCTGTGGCGCTTCGTTGCCTTCGGATTCCGGCTTCAACGTGCATCAGCAGTGCATCGCCTACTGTTTCGCTTGCGGTGGCACCACCTATGACAACTGCTGCGCGAAAAGGCGCACAAAGGCAACGACGTCGCCGGGCGAATCTCGCTTTGCTCCGGCGAGAGACACGCCAGCGTGAAGCAGAATGCCTTCGCACGTTCGCGGCGCACGGTGCGAACTCTGCCACTAGCATTCTTGCAGCTCTGCGTGCCGCAGGTCCACTCGCTGCCGTAACCACTACGGAGCTAGACCATAATGCTCGCACCTTCGCCGAAGCCACTCGCCAGCAGCACGCCGCGCGCCAAGCAAACCTGCCACGCGGTCGCCGGCCCGCAAATCGTGCGCCTTTCACTGCAGTGGACCGTGAGTTCACGAAGCAAACATGCAACAGCTTCTGTGAAGACACGTTTCGCTTTCGTGTTCTTCCTATTCCTATGAAAGAGGGACCAATGGATGGATGGATGCAAAACTTTATAAATAAAGTCCTGAGGTACGCGACTCAGCGCGCAGCGGGCCGCTCCTACGTTGGAGCAATCAATTTTTTTTTTATTAGTGCCTTGGGGGCATTTCTCTAAATGGCAAATTTAAAGGCAGTCACAGTTTGATGCACACACATTTTTAACAGCGAAGCTGTTTAGGCTGAAGGTAGTCCGGTGGTGTACGCAAAGAAACACCTCCGCCTGGCAATGACGTCACGGCTGTCGCCTAGCAACGGAGCGCCACCTCCTCGCCCCGCCGGATGGATGGATTGATGCTATGAACGTTCCCTTAGAAACGGGGTGGTGGGTTGCGCCACCAAGCTCTTGGTATTATTTTGCCTAATGTCCTACCTTTCCTTTTTTGAAAAAAAAAACACACACACAAATACAAAGAATTCCAAGCATCAAACTTTTTGGACCTCTACTGGGAACCCTGTTTCTGTACTCTCCGTTGTTTGTGGTCTCCCTACTTTTGTGCCACCAAACCTCCTACCACCTCTTACGCTCCAACCACCTTAAAGCTCTATTGCGGAATTGTTTACTTTGCCCCTGTTATCCCTGAGCCCAAGGACTTCAAGGAGGTCAGAGGAGGCTAGACTTGCAGCTGGGTAGATTTCTTCACATTCGAATAAAACATGTTCCACCGTTACTCTAGCTTTACCACAGCAAACACATGCGTCTTCGTCCTTGGTGTACCTCGCTTGATAACTACGCGTTCTAAGGTGTCCGATCTCGCTTCGAAAAGTAAGGTACTTCCCTTTGAGTTATCATAAATTTTTATTTCCAGATTTTTTTTTTTTTTTGAGGTAGTTAGTCCGTAGCAGGTTTCTTTTCCATTGCCGCCACCCATGACATTGTCTCAGCCTCTCTCACTTTGCGTTAGACGTTCTTTGTTGCCGTGTTGCTCACCATACCGGTCGCATACTTGCTGGTAAGCTTCCTAGTTCTTTTCCTCCACTGTGAGTCAATGTTTTGCCGGTACAAATTCCTGAACACCCTTGCAACCCACCTAATTTGTTCCATATTCCTCAGTCGTCCTTCAAAATCGATTTTACTCTGAGCATCCCTTAATTAAAGATTTATCCAGCCCATGCCGCCCTGCACCGCTTCATTAGTAGTCTTCTTGTAAGCGCCCAACGCAAGTCGTCCCACTGAGAAGAGAGAATAAACTTCTATTCACAAAGGCAAGGCAATTCTTCCTCGTTGGATGGGGCCCTCAGTCCAGGGCTCCATTGCCTTGCACGACACTGCGAGCCCGCTGGACCAGCTGTTGCTGTTCCTGCCGGCCTAAGCTGAGCAGTGCAGACTCCCAAGAGGTAGGGGTGGGGTTGGGGATAGGAGGAACACACCGTGGACTAGAGCATTCCCACGTGGAATGATAGACTGTTGGTTTGAATCCACACTGACCTTTGGTTGCCACCGAGTCCTCATTGTACCCCTAACTTCAAGCAAAGGACCGCATTTCCAAATGTAAGCCCTGGAACCATTTCACCATTCACTTACCCCGGAGCGCATCTTACCTTTGGCATCCCCATAGCCCGCTCCCGCTACAGCGCCACCTAGCAATGTCTTATTTAACCTCCGCAGCAGCGCCGCTCGCTCCTCCGCCACAGCTCTGCCTAGCTTCTCCCCACAGCCGCGCGGGGGCGAAGCTAGGCAATGACATCACTCCAGACTATATAGCTCCGCGTCACCAAGGCGCGGAGACACACTTTGCCTCGTGAGTTTGGGCCGAGCACATGGGTCGTCCGAAGGAGATCGTCACATCCGAAGAAGCGGAGAAGCGGCGGAAAAAGCCCCGCGCTGCCACTCGAGAGCGACTCCCAAGACTTCGCCCCGATCCAGAGTTTCCCCAGCACCGCCACCTAAGACCTAATAAAGCCAAGCTAATAGAAAGGCCAAGTTAAAGCTAACAGAGAACCAAGTTAAAGCTAGGGAAGGGCCACCAGCTTCGCTGTTTGCTCAGACTTCGCACCACTAGTGTGAAGCTGCCCCTATTTTTTATTGCGATAGCAATTATATAAACACTCCAGGCGCATTTCTGCCGTCGCCGTCACCGTGAGGTTCCGTATGAAGTCCGAAGGCGATAATATCCCCGCGCACCGTATGCTGTATGTCCGCGTGAAAGCTTGCGAGGGTGAGCCGGCGATCGCGGCTCAATCTCGCGCACGCAAAAGAGAGAAACGGGAAGGAAGCGCGCCGTCTTCCGTAACGCGCAAGGTTCCGGGGAGAGAGTAGGGAGGGGTCGCGTTCTACTCCGGTGCGGCCACGCGCGCACGCCCGGGCCGCTGTATCTTGAAAGCTATCTGCGTCGGGGACACAGTCCTCCATGCGCTGTGTTTTCGCGGCTTAGTTCGCATTGATGAGGGACATAGCATGAAGGTCAATTCGCTGGCTGCTGCTGCCGCGGTTCCTCACTCGAGCGTTCTGACGGCGAGTTTCCGCGGTCGAGTTAGATGTGTTCATGTTAGGTTGTGCGCGCGTGACACCATGCTTGCTCATTTAGTTAGTATGCCTATGTTTGCAAGTTTATAGTAGTAGTAGTAGACATTTATTCAGCCAGAAATTACAGGCTGAGCATATCAACCGCCTGGGCTGCAAGTCTACGCTGTTCTTCTTCCCCTACAGCGTCAAGCCAGTCGAGCCAGGTGGTGATGGAAGGGAAGGGGGAGGATAGGAATGCGATTGCTGAGCAGCGGGGCAGTAGAAAAGGCAATGAGCTAGGTCCGCATATGCAGAGGGGCAGTTGGGAAAGCTGGGGTCGAATCGATAGCGATAGAGAAACAGACGGGAGGGGGTAACCAGTGCATTCATTTGGACGTGCCGCAGAAGGCGAGCCTCCGGCACAGTGAGTGATGGATGAGGGGGAGGGTAGAGGCGCTTGTCGCGAGGGAGCTGGAGGTAGACTTCCTTGATGGTGCGGCGCAGGGAGAGTCGCCCACCGTCCTCCGAGGGCTTGGGCCAGGGGATCAACGGTGCCCGGTTAGCAGCGTCACGGGCGAGCTGATGGGCCAGCTCATTGTTGTCAATCCCTGAATGCCCAGGGATCCACCGAAGGAAAACGGTGGAAGGCTGCAGTGCAGAGACCGCTCGTTCGACCTCCTGTTGGAGTGAATGAGGTAGTGTGCGGTTCTGTATGTGGTGGATGGCGGCTTGGGAATCGGAGTATATTGTGTACTCTGGGAGAGAGGGAAGCGAGGGAAATGATTGTAGGGCATGGGCAATGGCAAGGACCTCGAGAGAGAGTGCATCCGGAGGGTGTAGGAACGGCCCGCTGGTGTGAGTTTCAGGTGCTGGGAGGTGGGGATGGTAGATAGCGTAGCCGCAGGAACCTCGAGGAGCCACGAAAGAGGCGTCCGTGTGGGCTACTCCTTGGGTAGTAAAGGGGGGGATATGGTGCTGCGCTGCCGCGTGACGACGGCCGGCATGCAAGACGGGGGACATATTGGACGGCAGGGGGAGGATACGAAGGTTGGGAGCCGGGGTGGATATAGAAGAGGTAAATGTGGAAGCGGGAATGGGGGATATACCCGCCTGGGCCAGACCCTGACGGGTAAGGGAAAGCCGGGCAAGCTGGGAGTCACTATGGAGAGAGAGAGAAGAGAACGGAGAGGGTGGAAGAGGCCTGTGGCAAAAAGCTTAGCGGTGGAGGTAGTAATAGGGAGGTTGAGAGCTGCCTTGTAGAGGCCTAAAAGGGCGGTTTCAAGGGTGTTAAGTTGAGTGTTCGTGAAGGAAAGGTTAAGGTACAAAGTACAGAAACTTGTTGAGGGCGAGCGCATGGGTGACGCGGCACGCATGATTCTCGTGGAGGCCTGAGCGCCGAGTGACCACACGCCGTAGAAGGTAAATTACTGAGTGGCAGGTCATGACAGCGTGGTGGAGGGCATGCGCATTCTTGGCTGTATGCAAAGGGAAGCCAAGCACTTTGCATTGGGGGACGGTAGGAATGGGAGAGCCAGAAAGATGGAGGTAGATGAGGGCGTTGTGCGAGCGCTGATATGCGGAGTGGTTGAGAAGAAGCTCGGATTTCTCCGGAGCAGGCGACAGGCCAGCTGTGGTCAGAAAGGAGCCGATAAGATCTAGCCCACGTTGCAGGGTGTCCTGTACGTGACCGGGAGAGCCAGACGAACACCAGGAAGTGATGTCGTCGGCATAAAAGATGTGGGTGGAGGTCATGAATTTGGGCTAGTTGGGAGGCGAGAGGGGTCATAGCAATATTGAAAAGGGTAGGAGAGAGAACAGCACCTTGAGGAGTGCCACGGGTGAGGACGTGGGGGTCGGACAGATGAATGTCGACTCGAAAGCGAGCCACTCGGTTAGAGAGGAAGGAGCGTAGATAAGAGTACAAGTGGTTGCCGCATCCCAGGGAGGAAAGTTGAGACAGGATGTAGTCGTGGCGCACACCATCGAAGGCCTTGCTGACATCAACAGTCCCAAGAGCGCGGATCTGGCTGGGAGTGGGTGAGAGGAAGGTATGCTGGAGGATCAAGAACATGTCCTGTGCACAGACGCTGCGTCGAAAGCCGATAAGAGAATGAAGGAAGAACTCTCTCGCCTCAAGAAAATCAGAGAGGCGAGTCAGAGCCATTCGCGCAAGGGTCTTGCCAACGCACGACGTCAGGGAGATAGGGCGAAGGTTAGAGAGGGAGGGATGTTTCCCGACTTTGGAATCATAGAAATGAGGGAAGATGCTCAGGAGCTCGGCAGGCAGCCGCTGTCCCAGGCCTCATTGAAAGTCTGTAGAAGGAATTTCTTGGCGTGGTCAGGAAGGTTGCGGAATGTGGTGTACCTTATGGCGTTCTCGCCGGGAGCGGAGGGAGAAGGATTAGAAACCAGGGCAGCCTCGAGCTCCCGGAGAGTGAAAGGGCGGTCCATGTCTGGGTTAGGATTGCCCGAGTAGGCTGGGTAGGAAGATGTAAGAGGGGGCGGGAGATACAGAGAGGTGAGCTTTTCAAAGACCTAGGAGGGGGTCCCCTGAGTGAGGGCTTTGGCTAAAGTGGGTGCAAGGGCAGGCTTAGTACCTAAGAGATATTTAAAAAGAGACCATGTGGATCGCGAGTGCTATGCAGAGTCGAGGCCGTCGCAGAGCGCACTCCAACGAGCATGCTCGAAGGATGCGCCGTGGGCGACTATCTCGGCCCGCAGAGCAGCAATCCGGGAGGAAAGTTGAACATTTTGGGGCTGGGAGCGGAATGAGCGTTGGAGACATTTAGGGCGACGCCATAAACGGAGAAAGTGGGGATCCGGGTCTGGGATCGGGTGACGTGAGCGAACGCGACGGCTACTGGCCGACACCGCTGCGGAGCTGCACGACGTCTAGTCGTCGTAAGATTCAAAGGACACGGAAAGAAGATTAGTGCGAAATGCCTGCCAGTCAGTGTGAGTGACTTGGTGCCAGCGAGGAATGTTGGAGAGGTGGTAATATGAATGAGAAAGTGGTCGCTGAGAAGGGTTTCGGCTGTGACCTGCAAGTGAAAGGAAAGGGCGCCCCGAGAGAAGGTGTGGTCGGGTGTCGGGGAGCGCTGTGAGACAGTGCCCGCTCAAGTAGGGGAGTCAGGATTATTAAGAAGAGTGAGGTGGCGTTCCTGGGCAAGACAATGGAGAAGGGGCCGGGTTTGAGGGTCTGTGGGTAGCCCCAGAGTGTGTGAGGAGCGTTGAAGTCGCCCCCAAGGAGGAGATGGGTGGTGGATGGAAGAGAATCCATGGAAGAGATGGGTGGTGGATGGAAGAGAGAATGGAAGAAGGGCAAGTGAGATGCGGGATGGAGGTTGGTAACAGACCACACCAGCTAAATATTTAGGGAGGCTAGAGGGGATGTCAAGTGGCTCGACGAGAACGTCGTTGCGCACATAAACGGACGCAAGCGGCGTCCCCGTCGTGGCGTGGTAGGCGCCGTAACCTGGGACGATGCGGGCCGTCCGCGTCCCCTGGAGAAGGAGAAAATGGGGCAGGGAGGGGCGGATGAGGACATACTGGTGGAGGGGGGTTTTATTAGGGGCGAAGCTCCTTATAGCGGCACCCGTTCGTCCCCGTCGTAGTAGGTAGCCACGTCTAGTTTTATGAATTGCTCAATAGATGGCGTTGTGTGTCCGTATATGTATGTATACCCATATATACATATATATGTATACGTATAGTATAACCGGAAGCCGACTTCCGCTTCCGGTTCCACTTCCGCTTCCGGTTTCGCTTCCGGTTCCGGAAGCCAGCTTCCGGCTTCCGGAGAACGCTTCCGGCGTTTTATGAAAAAGAAATTCCGAAAGTTGTGTTCGTAGCGCGGAATCGAACCAGGGACCCCTCGCTTCCGAACGCGCGGCGCTAACCACTACGCTACGAAGCGCACATAGACACACAAACCACGATGGCAATAAATACCCAACATTAACGAAAGGCCGCATGTCTAGCGCGTTTCTAACGCGTTTGTGCTAGCGCGTTACGGCCCGTGTAAGAAGCTGGTGTAAGACGCTGTGGCCTCTCCGCCTTACCTTCAACGCGTTTCGAACGCGCTGCCCAAGGCGGTGGCAAGTCAAGTTCAAGTCGAGGAGCGTTTATGAATACGGGGGTTATACTCTCTCAGCAGTCATGTGATGGTGTCGGCAAACGCGGTGCACGTTCCGGCATGTGTAAATGGCTGCGTAAGACGCTGTGGCCGCTCCCCCTTACTAGAGAGTACTGCACGTTTCTAACGCGTTTGTGCTAGCGTCCCCTTAAGCGGGAGATCCGATGATTCCCTCCGGAGCTTCGCCCACTGATCATCATTCACCCCGTGGATATGCTGTGATTTTTTATGGCAATCCCGAAGTCCGTTCCACGCGCCATCTAAGATAGGGTAGTTGTAGAGGTGTTTGTGGGGGCGCGTCCCTTTTTTTTTTTTGGCTGGGGGGAGAGACTCCTGCAGGGAGTGAAGCATAAAGGTGAAGGATTCCAATTGCTTGGATTGCGCTTGGAGGGAGGTGAGAATCTGTATAATCGAAGTTTCTAGTTGAACCAAGCGACTGTGGTGTGCGGTGGTGGGGGTTTCGACCAAGTCAGCCAATGGCGTGACCTGGGCATTGGAGGACGGGGTTATGAGCGTAGAAAGGTGCTCATTAAGCTTGATAAGCAGGGATGTTAGAGAGGAAGTGGTTGTCTGGAGGGTTTGTGTCAATGTGTGGATTTGCTATTGTTGTAATTCATGGGAGATGCTCTGTTGCTCGCGCTGGTGGCGCTCCAGCATTGTGAGCCTGAAAACATCACTGCCCCTTCCACTCCCTGAAGATGGTCGAACAGCGAAGCTGTGTTAGCTACACCGGGTGTTACGAGCGCGTACGAATGCGTAAACGCAAGTAAACGCAGATCTGCAACAGGAACGTATATTGAAACGTTGCGAGGCGAGAAGGGGCAGCGACTTGCGACGCTACTCGACGAGTGTTCTCTGTTTGGAACCTCCCGAGCCGCCACCACAGGCATAGGCTATAGGCTGCAATTATGGACGCCGCGCACGTTCGGTGGTGGTGGTGAAAAACTTTTATTTGTACGACAAAACGTACGAGGAGGTATGCTCGGGACGACCCTGAAGAGGCCGCCCCTTACAAACACTAGGTGGAGTCCCTAGTACGGGACCCCAGTGGCAGTAGCCGCCGCCTGGGCGCGCTTAACCAGGGCATTTTGGGCCCGTAGGTCAGAGCAGCCAAGCAGGGCAGCCTCCCAGTCCTCCCGGGTAGGGTTGGGTAAGGCAGGGTTGGATGGGCAAGCCCACACCATGTGGTAGAGGTCCGAAGACTTCTCCGCACAGTGCGGGCAAGCTCCAGTAAAGGCCGGATCGAAATGTTTAAGAGCCGCCGGGCACAGCATAGTGTTCGTGAAGAGACGGAGCAGGAGACGCTCCTCCTCCTTTTTGAGGCCTCTACACGGGTGGGGGTAGAGTTCGTGGCCGGATTGATAATAAGCTGTAATTTCTGTATACGAGTAGATTGGGTTTGGGGTGGAGTCCTGATCGGCGGGGTCAGAGAAATAAGGAGCCCGGTGAGAAAGTGCGCGGGCGGCAGCATCCGCTGCCTCATTTCCCTCTAATCCCATGTGAGCGGGAGCCCAAACGACGTATCGGGGGTCGGGGTCCCCGGTTCGGCAGCTAGATTGAAGGACGCGATAGGCCAGGAATGGTATCTGACCCTGTTCGTAGTTCCGACAGGCCCCTCGCGAGTCGGTAATGATGGTTTGAAAGCGAGAATCGGATATAGCCAACGCGATGGCGACTTCCTCCGCATATGTTATGTCTCTAGCGCGAAAGCTAAGGCCGTTAACTGTTTTGCCTTCGTGGACCACCGCGGCCGTAAACCATCCCCCATGGTGTGGGCCGGTGGCATCCACGTAGAAAACGCCGGGTTTGGAATCATAATGGCGCGCCAGGGCCTCCGCCCGAGCCAGGCGTCTGCCATCATGGTGTGTGCATGCCATGTTCCGGGGAAGAGGGCGCACGTGCAGGCATAGCGCCATTCTTGTGGCGTACGTACGCGCTCTTCCATCTGTCTGAGAGGTTGGAGGTGTAGTCGGGCAAGGAGGCGGCGACCCGACAGTGTCTGAGAAAGACGTGTGATTTGGTTGGTAAGATGAGCTTCCTTGAGCTCCCGATACGTATTCACCATCCCCAGGCCCAGAAGGCGCTGGTTAGAGGTGCTGACCGGGAGATAGGGCCCGCTTAATCATCTTTCGGAGGATGACCTCAAGGGCGTCCTCCTCATGCTTGCGGAGATGGAGGTATGGAGTCGAATACAAGATTCGACTAGTCACAAATGCATTAGCCAGCCGCAAGGCATCTTTGCATCTGAGACCCCCGCGCTTGTTGGAAACCCGGCGGACCATGCGGCCCACCTGGTCCCCCACCTTCCGCAGCTTCCCTTGTGTTGTGTCGGACCGGCGGTGTTGGTTGATGAAAAGTCCGAGGACTCTAATTTCGTGTTGTTCAGGGATTCGACCATACTCTAGAGAGAGAGAGCAATTTTGGACGTGCATTTGGGCGAGGGGCGGAGATGCACGAATTCAGACTTTTGGGGGGAACATTGGAGGCCACAAGCGTGAGCATATCGGTCCACTATGGTCGCCGCTTGCTGCAGGTTGGCCTGCATGTCTCCCAAAGAGCCTTGCGTGGCCCAGATGGTGATGTCGTCCGCGTAGAGTGCGTGTTGCACCCCCGAGACAGCCTCCAGCTGGGCAGGCAAGTTCTTCATGGCCAGATTGAACAATAGGGGGGAGAGGACAGCGCCCTGTGGTGTACCTCTGGACCCTAGAGTGTATGGGCCATGTTCGGTGTCCTGTATGTGCAAGTATGCGTGTCTCTGTGTTAGAAATTGTAAGACGTACTGAAAAGCGTTACGCCCGCAGTTGGTTTGAGAGAGATGAATTAGGATGATTTCATGAGTGACGTTGTCGAATGCTCCCTTAAGGTCCAAGGCCAGAACCAATTTGTCGTTATGGGGGCATTCGATGGGGTCTAGGACTTCCCGATTAAGTTGTAGGAGGACATCCTGTGCGGATCTGTGGGGGCGAAACCCGAACATGGTGTCCGCAAATGTGCTATGGTCTTCCATGAAAGTAGACAACCGGTCCTGCACCATCGTCTCCATTAACTTGCCCACACAAGAGGTGAGAGAGATGGGGCGGAGGTTGTCCGGATTTACGGCTTTGCCAGGTTTAGGAATAAAGGTGACAAGTGCTGTCTTCCATTCGATAGGGAGGGGCACTTCTCCCAGCCAGATAGAATTGAAGTATGCCAACAGTGAATTGTAAGTCGAGTCTGGTAGGTTTGCCAGGAGCTTGACTGTAATTTTGTCCCGTCCGGGTGCAGTGCCACGTTTCATCTTGGCCAGGGCTGCCTTCAGGTCATGGAGCTGGAAAGGTTGATCCAGCTCGGCATTCTCAGAGCCTGCATATGAGTATGCCGTCCCTCGGGTATCCTGAGTAGTGCACAGGTATTGGTCCCTGAGCTTGTGTGCTAGCTGAGTTGTGTTACCAGCCAAGCCGTTGATGGCACGCTGCAAGTGTTTCTGCGTTTCAGTGCGGGTTTGTGTGGGGTCAATGAGGGCGCGAAAGAGACGCCATGTGTTTCGGCTGGACATTTGTCGCGCAGCCGTATTGCAGCGGCTAACCCAGTTCGAGTCGGCGAGCTGGGCCGCATACTCTGCCGCCTTCTGGGTAAGCTCTGCTATGCGAGATTTTAGTTGCCTATTGTGTTTCTGATGGCGCCATCGGCGGACGAGGCTGTGCCGGGCTTCCCAAAGGTGGAGGAGGTGGTTATCCACATCCGAGACCGCCTCTGAGAGTTTGATGTGTGTTTCCGTAGAACGCAAGCTAGAAACCAATTGCTGGGACCAGGCCTGGTAGCCCTGCGTGTGTATGGGAACAGTGTCCTGCCAATTTTGTCTGAATTTCGTCCAATCTGGGATGTGGGCTTTTTTGAAGGGTCGTGCCATGGGGCGTGTGCGAATGGTTGTGTTGATGAGACAATGGTCGCTACCGAGGGTTTCCTCAGTATTGACCCAGTCGGCGAACTGAATGTTGCGTGTGAAGGTCAAATCCGGACAGGTGTCCCTGGTCACGGAGTTGACAATCCGAGTTGGATGGACAGGGTCAGTGTGAAGAGTGAGGCCCAGCGTGGACGTAAGCTCCGCCAACTTGCGGCCACGCTTCTCTTCACGGCGGTACCCCCAGACCCGACTGGGGGCGTTGAAGTCGCCCACAATCAGGAGGGGGTCCCGGCCCACAACTCTCAGCGCACGACGGAAGAGGTCCGCGAATGAGACGTTTTGGAGTTTTGGAGAGCAGTATACGTTGAGGATGTGAATGGATGGGTCCTGTTTGCGGAGCGGGAGGAGAGTCACCATTACGTAGGAATAGTCGGTTTGGAGGTCAAGATCGGCCTTGTTAGCTGTGTAATTTCGATGAACGCAGAGACAAGACGAGGGGTCCTGCTGGAACGTCGAATAGTTCGTAAGGGTGGCGCGCTTCCCTGGCTCTTGGAGGGCAACCACCGCGGGCAGATGCTCGAAGGTTGAGAGGAAAAGTCGGAGGTCCGCTCTCTTGGTGCGAAAACGGAGGCCCCGACAGTTCCACTGGGTTATGATGATGGGGGACGCCGATTTGGAGGGGGCAGAACGCCTAACTTTAGGGGTTCCCGCCATGGTTAGGTTGGGCGTTAAGAGTGAGTGGAGCTGCCCCAGAGCCAGTAGGCAGGACCAGAGTTTTGGCATCTAGGCCTGCCAGGGTGCAGTCTTCGTCATCGTCAATGTCTACAATGCGACGCGAAAATTTGGAGGGGCGGCCGGATACGTCCCTAAGGGGACCCGCTTTGCGCAGCGTGCGGAGTTGCGCAGCGACAGCTTGATTAACTTTACTCGTGATCAGCTCATCAATTTTCGCGAGCATCTGGGCCATCGCGGTGCCGATCAGGAGCTCCATTTTTGCGCTGAGGCGCGCCTCCATAGTCTCAAAAGAATCATGGCCCGACGGCTTCGGCAGCGTAATCTCACTATCCATGGACTCCGCACTGGAGGCGGAGGGGGAGGTAGGAGCAGACGGTGGGTTGGAGAGAGAGAGAGAAACAACTTTATTTAAGTGAAAAAAAAATTTCACTGAAGGATGGTGGTCAGGCGGTGCCTGGCCGCCACCTCCTCGGCTCGTTGAATGGCCCGGAGTTGCACGTCGAGGCTAGAGTTCCGGAGCACGTTATCCCACGCTTCGGGCGAGGGAGTGGTCAGGAGATCAGGCGGGGGTGGGTCCTCGCTGCAGTCCCAGAGTATGTGGGCAAGGGTGGCGGTCGTGCCGCACTGCGAACAGTGTCGGCTAAAGAGGTCGGGGTATATGTGACTGTATATTTGCGGGCAAGGGCACGAATGGGTCTGAAGGCGGCGCCAAACGATTTGCTGGGGTTTCGTGAGTTTGGGGTGCGGTGGCGGTTTTGTTTGGCGAGCGAGGCGGTAGTGTTGCGCGATTTCGTGATACGAGGTCAGAGGCTCGCCGGGGCCCTCCTCGGGATCCGTGGCACTGCCCGCCGCTCGGTTGACGAATCCTCGAGCTTGCCGGTGGGCGGCCTCGTTTCCCGGGTTGCCCGCGTGTGCAGGGACCCAAACTAGCGAGATGGGTGGGGGGTCCTCGTCGTCAGACTGACGAGCGAGGGGTTGAAGAAGGCGTAGGGTGCCAGGGGTGACGGTGCCGCGAGCAAAGTGAAATATGGCGGTTTTCGAATCGCTAAGTATTGTAGTGTAACCGGCAGATGCCGCAAGCGCGATAGCCGCTTCTTCGGCTTCGGCGGGGTTTAGGGCGCGGACGGAGCCGGCGATGCGTAAGGCAGTAGTCGTGTCCGAGGGAGTGCGGATAGCCATAACGCTGAGAGCGTACGCTTTCGACTGCGAGGTGTAACGGGCCGCATCTACATATGCTGCCTCTGTGCTTGAGGCGTAGGTCTCGTGCAGGGCCTGCGCCCTCGCCTGTCGACGCCCGTCGTGGTGACCGGCCAGCATGTTTTTTGGTAGTGGTTTTACTACAAAGCGTTGTCGTATCGGAGAAGGTAGGCCGATCGGGTCTTGGCCAGAGGGCGATGCAGTGAGGCCGATGCGATCGAGGATCCACCGGCCGGTCTTGCTTCCGCGAAGACGTTGTATTTGGGCAGTGCGATGTGCCTCAATCAATTCGTCGAGGGTGTTGTGAAGACCGAGGCTCAGGAGATGTGCCGTGGAGGTGGTGGGGGCAAGGCCTAGAGCTAGCTTGTAGACCTTGCGAATGAGTCGTTCGACTCTGTCCTTTTCGGTGCGTAAAAGGCGGAGGTACGGTAGGGCGTAGGTGATGCGCGATATCACGAAGGCGTGAATGAGTTGGACAAGTTCCTTTTCGCGCATGCCTTGCCGGCGGGCAGACACGCGTGCGATGAGACGGGCCGTCTGTGTGACCGCAACGGTGAGCCGGTCGAGCGTGGTGGTGTTGTATTGGCCTGTTTGGACGTGAAGACCGAGGATTCGCATGTGGTTCACTTGCGGTAAGGCCGTGCCATTTACGTAGACTTGGATGGTCGGTAAAGGGGGGTGTTTGATCTTGCGGCGGTCGGGAGGTCTAAGCAGCAAGAGTTCAGATTTGCTCTCCGAACATTTGAGGCCTGCCTGCGTTGCGTGGTGAACGACGGCGTCGGCGGCACGTTGAAGGGTCTCTTCAATCTGGCCATCCGAGCCCGTGGCCGTCCACAGTGCAATATCGTCGGCATAGATGGTGTGGCGTAAGCCGGGGATCTCGTCGAGTGAGGCAGGAAGTGTGCTCATGACCAGATTGAAAAGAAATGGGGAGAGGACTGCCCCTTGAGGGGTGCCTCTGTCCCCGAGGTTCATTCGTGCGGACGTGAGGCCGCCGGCCAGTGAGAGCTCTACCGTTCGGTTTGAAAGGAATTCACATACGTAATTGTACGTGCGCTCGCCCGGATGTATAGCGGCAAGGTTCGAGGCAATAGCCGCGTGTTGCACCGTATCGAAGGCCTTGTGGAGGTCGATGCAGAGCAGGGCGCGGGTTCCCGCGTGAGGCGGTGTCCGGAGTATGTCGTGATGTATTTGAACGAGTGCGTCTTGCGTGGAAAGATGGGCACGGAACCCCAGCATCGTCGGTGGAAACAGGTCGTTCTCTTCCGCGTAAGTTTGCAGTCTGGCGAGGACTACGTGTTCGATCAATTTGCCGAGGCACGAGGTGAGCGAGATGGGACGTAAGTTGGCGATATCCATCTTTTTGCCCGGTTTCGGGATGAACACGAGTTTCGCGTGTTTCCATTCTTGAGGTAGTTTGCCCGAATGCCAGCACTCGTTTGCATATTGCGTGAGTGCGACAACCGATTTGTTGTCGAGGTTTCTTAGTACTTTGTTTGTAACGCCGTCGGGACCAGGCGCCGAGGTCGTGTGAAGTTTGAGAAGAGCCGCATACATTTCGGCCTCCGTAAAATCGGCGTCAAGCGTGGGGTTTGGATCGCCATTGTAAGGGGGCAACGGTGGTGGCGGTGTATTCGGTGGGGCAAGGCCCACGTAGCGGTCGGCTAGCTCGGCGAGTAAGTCGGCGTCCGTTCCCGGGTAGTTGTGCAGGAGCTGTTGCAGCTGTTTCTGGGCTGACGACTTTGAAGTGCCGGGATCGAGCAAGTGACGCAGAAGATGCCAAGTTTTCTTGCTGCTCATCTGCCCGTTCAGGCCGTCGCACAACTGGCCCCACTGTTGCCGCGCGAGGGCGTGACTGTGGCTTTCGATATCGCGTGCGAGCGCCTCGATGCGGCGGCGCAGCTTCCTGTTGTGTCGTTGCCGTCGCCACCTGCGGAGGAGGCTCGCATGCGCATCCCACATGTGCAGAAGACGAGAGTCAGTCGTAGGCGAATCGGTGGCGGTCGCTTCTATCTCGCGCGTCGTGATGTTCACGTGCTCGTGCAAAGAAGAGATCCAGTCGCGGAGGTCGGTAATGGCGTCCGGGGCTTGCTCTTCGCGCAGCTTGCGGAACTTGGGCCATTCCGTGATGCGTGCCGTGGGCTTGGGCTTCTTGCAGACGAATGTCTGCACTGTGGTCGCAAGGATGTAGTGATCGCTGCCCGCAAGTAGGCCCGTGTTCTCCCAGGACGCTCGCGTCACGTTCTTGCAAAACGTGAGGTCTGGCGAGGTGTCGCGGCATACGCTGTTGCCTATTCGGGTGGGCGGCTGTTGCGGGTCGTTTAGCAAAGTAAGGCGCAGATCCTGCACGAGGGACCATAGCTTTTTGCCTCGGGGGTTTGTGTGCATGTAGCCCCAGTCAGGGTGGCGTGCGTTGAAATCGCCGAGCACGAGCAGTTGCGCGTCGCCGGCGAGTGCTAGTGTTTTGCGAAAAAGATGAGAGAAATTTTCTACGGCTGCTCGCGGGGAACAATAAACGTTCAGAACGAATAGCGACCGGTCCATGCGTTTTCGTGGTAGGATTTCGACGAGTGTGTGTGGGATGTCTGTGTATTCTATATCGTGCTGTGTGGCCGTGAGGTTGTTGTGTACAAGCGTGGAAATGCAAGGGGAGCCGTGCGGGTCGAGCTGCTGGTAGGCCGCGTAGCTAGGAAGGGTGGCTGGGGCGGACGTTTCTTGCAACGCGATGACGTCCGGAATTGATTCAGTGTTTGCCTGCGGATCGTTTTGTAATTTCTTTATGAGTTGCTGCAGATGGCTCCGTTTTTTGCGGTACCCCCTGCAGTTCCACTGCCATACGATCAGATTGATACGAGCCATGATTAATTCATGGGAGTGGCCCCTAGCGGCGTGGAGGGGCGACTGCGCGATGAGGAGCGGTGGCGTCCAAGATGCTTATGAACGCTAGCGAGCGCATTTTCTGTGTGTTGCTTCAGAGTGTTGTACGAAGCGTGCGTGTTGCCGATTGCCTGCTCTAGATTTGCGAAGCGGGCATCTATGGCTTGTTGCATGCTATTGAGACGGGTCTCGAATTTCGCATCCAAGACGTTAAAGCGGGATTCGAGCTTTGCGTCGCTGGCTTGAAATGCCTCAGCTACGGCTTTCGTGACTGCCCCTGTAATGGATGCGTCTATTTGAAGCGACTCAGTTGAAGTGGTGGCTTTACGCTTTCCCGCAGCGGCGGCTTGCGGCTGCTGCTGCTGTGGGACGGTGGTTGTTACGGGCGGTTGGGTGAGGGCCCTATTCAATTTGGAGTCGAGCGACTGTATGTGCTGAGTGAGGTTTTCTATTTGGGATAGGAGTGTTGAGATTTGGGACTGCTGCGAGGACAATCGGGCCTTAAGAGAGGTATTCTCTCTGACCAGCTCCCTCACCTGTGTGTCTTGCGACGGGTCCTGTGACGACGACTTCAGCGAGGACGGGGGTCCTTGGGCCCAGGCAACCTTCGTGGGGCCGGACGACGACTGCGACGAGCCCTTGGTCGAATCCAAGGAACAGTCGACCGATGTCGAAGCGCCCCGGGAGGACGAGGCCAAGAAGTAGCGGCTGGTTGACGGGGTCCTCGAGCGGGACCTCGAGCGGGACGGAGATCTGTTGCCGGTGCGGGATCTCGAGCGACTGGCCCGTTCTTGCTGCGGCGGTTGGCCGAGAGGCGGGAAAGACTGATCGCGGGACGGCGAGCGGCCGGTTCGTAGGATCGACGGTCGTCGAGGCGATTTAGACCGGTTTGAGTTTGGGCCGGATGGCGTTGGCTTCTTCACGAAGCGATATTTACAGTTGGAACTGTTTGTGGTGTGTCCGCCGTTGCAAACAATGCAGCGGGCCTGGCATGTCGGCTGGGCGTCTTGCGGGGCCGGCGGGTGGTCTTCGCCGCAACGGGAACAGCGGTTGCGTCTGGGGTGAGGGCACACGTCGGTTCGGTGGCCCACCTTGCGACAATTGAAGCAGGCTTCCACCTTCCGATAGAAAGGGTAGAGGCGTATGTGCACGCCGTGGTAAAATATCCATCGGGGTAGATGATCCCCGAGCATCGTGACGAGTATGTGACTGGTCCGTCCCATACGGCGGCCGCCCACCACGGGCATATTCGGGTTGCTCTCCTGTAGGTCTTGCAGGATTTCTTCATCGGAAAAATTGTCGAACGCGTGGAACATGATCCCACGAAACGCATCGTCTGGAGGAGGGGCGTAAATGTGAATTTCGATGGCCTGGTCCCCGAATTTTAGGGACGTAACTTGGAGGTACGTCTTTGCTCTATCTGAGTCTTGCACGCTTAGAGTGAATGTATTGTTGGTAGGGTGGACCCTCACTTGGTCGCGGGACGCCGGCGGCTGGTCCGGTAGCGATGCTGCCTTGAGTAGGGCTTCGTATAGTTGCCAGGGCGGCAGCTTCGTGAGGTCGATTGGGGCTTTGGGCCGTCCCACGATGTGGATGGCGTCGGCCGGCATCCTGGGTAAGGGGCCGCGTCGTCGCTGGGGCGGCGGTCGTGGCTTCGGATCGTTGCGAGGTGGCCGCGTTTGCTCGGCGTCCTTCGGGTCCGGCGTGGCTTGGCGAAGCTCGAGCCTTCGCTTCTCCTGGGCACGAAAACCGGGCGGCGGCTGCCAAGAGTCGTCCTCCCATTCGTCGGTCGAGATCGTGTTTCCTTCTACTACGCACTTCATGTCGGTGGGCGGCCGGGTGCGGTAGGAAAGGCGGGCGGCCGCGAGAGAACGCGCGGCCGCGCTGAGCCTAGGCGCGCAACTGCGCTAGGCCCAACTGTCGGGCGAGAAAATGTGGTCGAGGGAAAAAGAAACTCTCACTTGAGAATGGCCTTCAGAAAGCACGTGAAATTGGTATCCACGGGTTCGGAAACACTTCGCGCACCCACTCGTGCAAAAAGCATTTACCTAGAAGGATATTTACGGCGAGAAAGTCGGAAAATCACGGAGCTCGATGCGGATGCGTCCGTTGGCTCCGAGCGCCGGCAGCGTTCCTTCGGTGGGTTGGAGAGTTGAGCCTCAAGGCTCGCAATTTTAGCGCGGAGAGGCTCCGTGTGCTTACGGATCTCCTCGGCAATTAGAGTAGGATAGGGAGGGGTGGATTGGAAAGGGGAGGCTGCCCCACCGGGACCGCTCACCTGCTTGCCATATTTCACTGCGTTCGCCCAGGCACCGGCTCCCACATCCTTTCGCTGTTGTTGCTGCTGGCCGCGGTTCCCCTTGCCGTCGTGTGGTGGCTGCTGCTGCGCCGCTTGGCCCTTGACGTCACCTCCACGTGGTGGCGCCTGCTGCGTTGTGACGTCGACGTAGCGTGATCCGCCGTGCGAGAACGCCGCATGATGACGAGTCTTCTTCCCCGACTTGGGGAGGCCGCTCTGCTGAGGGGTGGTCATCTTGGGTTGTCTGTATTTGGCTGTACATTCGCGCGAGTTGGTGGCGTGGCTTCCTCCACAGACCGCGCACTTTGGGTTGCACTCGTGAGGGGTCCGCACCCCCTCCACTAGCTCCGCCTGCTGTCCACACAGGCCGCACTTTGCATTGGCTGGGTTGGGACACGAATCAGCCCGGTGTCCAACGGTGCCACACAGTCCGCAGGCCGGAATGGTCCGGTAATAGGGTTGAACGAAGGTGATTTCCGAGTTGTAATGAATGTAGCGAGGCTTGACTCTACCAGCAAAGGTGAGTCGTGCCTTGTTCGATGTGCCGAATTTTCGTATATCCAAGAGTTCGCCTGCGCGCCACTGCAGAGCCTGGCGTAGGGTGTCGGTCGTCTCGTGGTTGGCGACCGTGACCACGCCGTAGCAGACGTCCTCGCCATGTTGCTTCAGGTGGCCGTGGGCGTCCATCTTGCCTTTGTCAGTTTGTAGCTCGAAGTCGCCGAGCAGCTGGTCCGCCGTTTGGGCCTCCCGCGTGCTAGCGATGATGAGGTTCTGCTCCGGCGAGAGAAGCAGGTTGAGCGTCGCCGCCTTTTGTACTCCGACGAGAGTAACGAAGGCGGCGCCGAGCGCGCCACGTTGAAAGACGTCTCGTAGCGCCACTGGCTCACGAGGCTTGATGATGACGACAAAGTCTTCTGGGTGTGGTCGAGGCAGAGGCTTAGGCTTCCACGTCGTTGTAGGCTTGCTGCGCTTCGCGCCGGATCCTTTTGCCGCACGCGTGGCGGATCCTGTCTGAGTTGAAGGTGCCTTGCCGGCGGGCGGGGCCGATGGAGCCATTTTCATAGCTTTGCGCTGGGAGCGGCGCTCAACCATGCGAAAGAGTTCTTCGTTGCGGATGGGGTCCGCAGCCGCAGATTGCTGTCCCTCGGGGACCGGGATCGTCGCCCACGCCATGGCGTCGGGATCGTAACCGCGTTGAGCAGAGAGATCCGTCATCTTGCAAGACCGGTCCGTTCTCACCCGCGCGCCGACGTAGCCGTTAGGCTCAGCGTCGGCAACGCGAGGCCGGAACGGAAAATCGCTCTAAGTTTGCCAAAAATGGGCCCACCTGGATGAGATTGGTGTCCTCGGGTGCCGGGCAGCTTTAGGAGTCCGATGGAAGCAAAATTGATGGGGTTGCACGAAATTGACCGTGGCTTTCGTCAGTAATTGACGGAGCCGATGCACCGCACCACGCAAGAGGCAAACGCCAACCGCGTTCCCTCCCCCCCCCCCCCCCCCCCCCCCCCGGCGGGGAGCCGTCGTGGAGATCAAACACGCAGAAGTTGCCGAAAAATGGGCCCACCTGGGCGCGGGTGGTATCCGGGTGGAGCAGAGAACTTGGCGGTGACGATGAGTCCAGAATTTTGGGACAATGGCGTGAAGCACCGCAATAATAGGTGATTATTGACGGAGCCGATGCGGAAAGCGTCCGCCGTCTTCGAGCGCCACCCGCGTTCGCGCACGTTCGGCACGAACGCGGGGTAACGCGGACGGCGTCGGCAGCAGCGTCCGGGCTGCCGATGTGTGTGTGTGTGTGTGTGTGTGTGTGTGTGTGTGTGTGTGTGTGTGTGTGTGTGTGTGTGTGTGTGTGTGTGTGTGTGTGTGTGTGTGTGTGTGTGTGTGTGTGTGTGTGTGTGTGGTGTGTGTGTGGTGTGTGTGTGCGTGTGTTGTTGTGTGTGTGTGTGTGTGTGCGTGTGTGTGTGTGTGTGTGCGTGTGTGTGTGTGTGTGCGTGTGTGTGTGTGTGTGTGTGTGTGTGTGTGTGTGTGTGCGTGTGTGTGTGTGTGTGTGTGTGTGTGTGTGTGTGTGTGTGTGTGTGTGTGTGTGTGTGTGTGTGTGTGTGTGTGTGTGTGTGTGTGTGTGTGTGTGTGTGTGTGTGTGTGTGTGTGTGTTTGTGTTTCGCGTAAGGTTTCTCTGTGTAATGCAATTCTTTTTTTTTTCGGGTACAAGTTGCACCGCCCCTTTCTTACGCACCAAATAGAGCAAGCGACGAGCCCGTTCACGAGACAGCTTTCACTGACGCTCGCGGTAGGCAGCCTCTTCTTCAGGAGCACACACTACTCGTGGTGGGCTGCAAAGAAACCCCTTATCTTACCCCTCTCATTGGTTCCCTCTTCCCCCAGCGCGCCGCTCCTTCTCTGCTGGTCACGTGACCTGCCCTCCCCCGGCGCGGCTCTCATCCTCTCCAGCTCAAGTGACCTGCGTGACACCGGCCAGACTGGGAAGGCTCGATTAAGAACAGCTCTGCTGTTGAAACTATCATCATCAGCATTGGCTCAAGCGTCGTATTCTTCCGCCGCTGGCTCGTTGGCGCCCCTCGGTTTGCGCTCGTGCCACTGCTCCCGCGTTCATCGTCGTCATCTGCTTCCACAGCTGACAGCGTCGCCGCTAATCATTCCAGTGTAGAATTTCACTTCTTTTCTGTCGTCGTAACGGGGAGGCCACGTTAACGGGGGTATGAGCCATTGCTTGGGGATGTATGAGCTATTCATGAGCAACTGACAACGTGTCCTAACGCGTTTGAGCAACGCCGCCGCAAACGCGCTCGGCAAAGGGCTTGTCATGGACGTACCAATTCTAGCGCGAGGGCTTCTGAAGTCTAGGCGAAACGTCATCGAAGAGTTGAGTGAGCGCGATGTTGAGGCCAAACGTCAGTGTCGTCTTGCCCTCCAGGAACCCGACATCGGTCGTGCAGGCCTCGGCAACGCTAGCGCCAACATCCCCGCTGCGACGGCCAGGCTTCAACGCGATGCGTGATGCCCAACGACGATACGCCCGTTCTCAGCGTGGGGGGCAATATCCACTACAGCAGACCCACCACAGTCACAACTTCACTGGTTTTCCATCTTCACCGTAGCGGGAGGGCTCCGATTTTATTTTTATTTTTTTCTTGGTGGCATCGGCAGTAAGGGGAGCGTTCTCGTGACAACTAGCATTTTGTGACGCCTGTCATTGAGACGGTGCGCCTGCGGTAGAAGACGCGGATGCATGCGCTGTCGCTTGAGACGCTGCGGAACTCTCAGAATAAATCATATCTTTCATACGCCCTGATGTCGCCCCCATCTTTCTCAGGAGGACTTTGTCTTTCATTCACGTACATTAGAGGTTGAATAGCCTTCCAACGTTTTTATGATTTTCACTTCTTTCACCCTAATCTACGCACACATTTATGGTCCCCATTCGAGGGACGGAAGAGTGACCTATGTACATGCTTCCAAGGAAAGCAGTTGTTGCCCTGACGAGGGCGAGATATGTTGTCGAAACGTTGATTCTAGCTTGGCACACTCGTTGTCCGGTCAATGTTGATCGCATAGTCTCCATCTGTATGTGAACATCTGTCGTCTTCGCACGTTAGCACCACGCTGCGTGCTGCTTAAGATACATTTAGGTTTTCTCTTAGCATATTTCACAACATAGCAGGTTACCGACAAACTGAGCGAGAGTTCTTGGCTACCTTTCGTAATGCCTTTCCAAATGATTGGTCTCGAAGTTGCCCTGTTTCGTGCCCTGCCTGCTTTGAATTTATACTTAAGTAAGCTAGCTAAAAATTATTTCAATTGTATACTATAATATTGCATGCCAGTTTCTTGTCCACTCAGAGCATGATACGTCTTCTAAATTATCTTATCAGAGAATTAGGTATGCCTTCGTGGCAAACATTCAAGTCGGTGTAGAGAATGTCACGAATGCAAAACTGTCATTATTGACATCCTGTATTGGAAGTTTCTATTCACTAGAAAGCCCGGTAATGGCGCTGGAAGGAAAATGGCGAATCTGTAACGCAGTGGTTCGGAGCAATTACTTCGTCCACGAGTTTTAATCCCAGTCAAGACAGATAAGTCTCACCTGCAGACAACAAAAACACCAGCACTGCGTGCATCTCAGGGGCCGCACGAAGCGCATCACGGCGTCGTTTTTGTAGTCCAGGACGTCCATCACTAAACATCGACTTTGCCCGCAGCAGACCCTCGTGCAACAGTTCGAATCTGTAATAAAACAAGAGCTATTATCAGTACAGTGCCTCACATCTTACAGATATTCTGCGGACCTAATACTCTCTGATAATTATACAGTAAGCGCGTATCTAATGTACTAACAAAGCTGTCATTGTGACTAAAACCGGTGGAAAACACTCGCGCCAGGAATGTATCCTCCAAGAGTTTCAAAAGTTTACGCACAATGGGCACTCCGTAGAAGACATTCACATTTGTGCTAATTGGTGTCATTCTCGATGCTTGCTGGGAAAATTAAAAGCGCTTGCCGTCTGCGAATCACTTAATGCATCGAAATGCAACATCCTATGAATAAAAGGTGCTTTGGCAGGAACAAACAGTAGAAAATTGAAAGTAGTATAGGTGCACTGTGGGCTCCGTAGAAAAGCTTTCACCGCAGTTGGAGGCCTTTTCGAACGTCCTCTAGAGCAATTCATGAATTTTTTTAGAATTGTTGCTGTTAACTTGATTGAGTGGACAGCGAGGCGTCATTTATCTGATTTCGTTAACATTCAGTACCATAGTGTTGTGCAGTTCGGACATGTCTGTGAAAATCAGGTAGACTAGATCGTGTACTATGGTACACGAGTACCATACTATATGTACAACGATACAACATACTATGTACATACAATGCACTATGGTGCGCGTGAGGTTCCTTGCCATGGGTGTGGAGATAGCATTAAGCATATACGCTCGCTCTACTTGAGCAGACAGCGTGGATTGCAGTGGCATATGAGAGTGATACATGGAAAAACATATGAAAACATATGAGAGTGATACATGGAACGAAAGAGCATGGTACCGGACGAAATGGATTCAACAGAAAAAAACACCGCATATCCACGAAGTGAATGATGATGAGTGGGCGAAGCACCGGCCGGGAGATCATTCTGGCAAAACGCCGGAAGCTGGCTTCCGGCTCCCGGAACCGGAAGACGGAGCGTGGCGTAGATATACTATATATATATATATATATATATATATATATATATATATATATATATATATACGGTATTTCAGCGAACACTCATAAATTCTTAAAGGTTGCCTGTGGCAGATAGCACAATTCTAGTTCATGAGCTGGTCTACTCGAAGAGGCGGGCATTACTTGCACAAGAAATTGAAAGCCATACTATAATAATTAACAAAAATTCACTAATTAACGCTTAAACTAATTAGTTGATGCCCCATATTGCAATTTACCAATTGTAGCCGTGGAGCTTGCAAGGCGGATCCACTTAGAACGAAATCTCGGGATGACACCAGTTTCGAGATAATTCCCGAACTTTGCGGAGAAATGCATTGGCGTTCCAGTTAGTTGCTTAACAAAACGTTGCTTTCTGCATCGAAGTACAAAAGTAACTGGAACGCCAATGCATTTCTCCACAAAGTTCGGGAATTAATATCTCGAAACTGGTGGCATCCTGAGAATTTATTCCAAGTGGATCCGCCTTCCGAACTCCACGGCTACAATTTGTAAATTGCAATATGGGCCACCATGTAATTCGTTAAAAACTTAATTAGTGAATTATTTTTAATGATTCGATTATGCATTTCAATTTATTGTGCAAGTAATGTTCGCCTCTTCGAGTCGACCAGCTCATTAACTAGAATTGGGCTATCTGCCACAGGCATCCTTAAATAAATTATGATAGCGTTCGCTGAAACACCCTGTATATACATATATATACTACAGTATATACAGCGCTTATATAGCCCTTGTGCACCGCAGCGCCCCTAGCTACGGACGAGAGAAAGAGAGAGCGCGCGCGTCGGGAACGAGAGAGAAAGAGAGCACAGCTGCGCCTCTAGCGGGAGTGGCGAGTACTAGCGTGGCTACGACGGCGCGACAAGAGACAAGGCTCGACCCTAAGGAGCATCGCCCCTAAAAGCATTGACTGCCAGTGATAGTACTGAATTCTTCAGTGCGCCCGTGCGCACAGGTGTATTCTTCAGTACTGAGTCGCTAGAAAAGACACACCAACCAAGCAATGAACGAAGCAGAGGGAAGTATAAAATGGTGCCCGATGTAGTAGTAATGAAGTGCAGAAGAGACTTAATTTGAGAGTGCTGGTACATGTGTTCTGTCCTATGCACCGTTACTCCGTTTAGCTGTAACATACACCAACCAATCCAAATTAGCAGTCTTGTAGTAATTAAGTGTACAAACATTACGAGTGGCTCCGTTTTTAATCAAAGCAAAATTGGAAGAAAAGTGCAAAAAATAGTTTCATAGGTGTTCTCAGGGTCTAGGAGTTAAGTGATTTCGTAAAACGTGTTGCTCCTCATAAAACCTAAGACGTTCGAACGCTTCGAACACAACTCTGCAAGAAAAAAGGTCAGGGCAGTCGGTCTCGCGAACCAAAATTTGTGAAGTGAGTTGCACTGGCTCGTTAAACCTGTAAGGAACAAGACGAGTCATTTTTTTTTATTTTACAGCCTCTTTCATTTTCAGCCTGTCAATCAGACACTGAATGGCCAAATTCTACAGCGGCCCCGTCACGTGGTTCGATGACTGCTGTAGTCGCGCGCTCTGTGACTTCAAAACCATAGCGAAGTCTGTACTTGATGGGCCTGTGTGCTGAAGGGTACGTATCCCAACTGTAGGAATAATAGAAAACATTAGAATGGCCATTTGTGGAATATCAGGTTCCGGAGACGTTTACGTGTTTGGCCGGGTTGGTGGCGCCACCTGTCGGCGTGGGGTTTCACCACGAAACACGCAGACCTATCATTCCAATTACTAGCTATATTATACTATGCCTCTGGTGTTGGGTTTCGGCAGCGATGTAAACTTTTTTTTTCGTCGACAATGACTTTCGTATAAGACGAAAACATCTATAACGCGATGTGGTTGGAGAAAGCGTCACAAGATGTTGTTACTAGCGTTGTTGCTGTCGTCCACGTCTCTGGCAACCAGCTATTACGTGCATAAGAATAACAATAACACGTTTTGGGACAAGCTAAAACACTCTAATGACACTTCTTTCGGTACTCACAGTCGTAACTCCCTTTGCTCCATAACACTGTCGTATGGTAATGCACAAGTTATTACACAGATGAAGCGTACACAGGTGCGCTTACCTTCCTTTATATTCCATATGAGCTGGCCCTCTTTGTTCTTAGCAGTGTATTTGTTGCAAGTCTCTACACCAAGCATAGCTGGAAAATGAACACAAAAATAAAGGGTCACACTTTCGAACATATTTCTGGGTCTATTGATGCAAAGCTTTAGGTTAGATACAAAGGACAGAAACAAAGAAACCGGTAAATGTCTACTGAACAGAGCGTACTGTGCAGTAGGGCCCTTTGCATTATAATTATTTACTGTAAGAATCAAAAGGCGACGAGAGGCGGTTGCTCCGAACGCCTTCTTTACTTGTGCCCTTGCCCACACTGCCTTGTGCACTTCATCCTTTACACTTGGCCCCAATTCAAGATTCCGGCGCGACTTGGAGCTACGCAAATTAGCATGGGGGATTCGACTAGTGCCGAGAGTGAGGTCGTCGTTGGTCAGCTGTCCAGCGCTCAACCAGCTTCATTGGAGGGCGGCACTGACTGATAGGCTTTGGTCTGGGCTTTTGTATACCCGTCCTTGGTGTAAGCAGCGGGTGCCGCTGTTGACATCGCAAGTAACGCCAATAGCCCAGGTGATGTCCTTTTGCCATACAGCAGGAGTACGATTACGCGCTTGTCCTCTGCATCGTACCCTGCTCGAGAACAGTTTCAGTGGCGTTCGTCGTAGTGTGCGGCAGGAATGTTGGCGGTTGCGGATAGGCCACGATGTCGCGCACAGGTTTGTCTGATTTGGTTCAAGTGCGATGGCGCTTAAGTAGACGTGTGAAGCACTGGATTCGAGGGTCTTGCGCCAACATCACTGTGGGCCCTCAGCTATATAAGCCTAAGTTTGTTTTTGAGGAACGCTTGAATGTCTTCCGGCCTAACTTGTGGACCAAGGCTCCGCCATGCGCTTGAATCACAGGAATTCGCCGATACGTCGCTGGTATTTGAGCTGTCCATGGGTAAGGTCCGGATGATGGTTGGTATGAATCTGGAACATCGGGAGAAGATGATGGCTCGTAATGTACGGTGCGGAAGGCGTAGGTGGGAGCTTTTCAGAGTACCAAACAGAGGCACCTGCATTTACTCTGAAACCTGTGGGCTCTTTTGCGTCTGATAGGGAGATTTGCGCCAGACTGTCAGGTATGCGATAATGATGACATCATCCATGCTCGTCACCTTGGATTCTTTTAGAGAGGCCACTCTTTGCGCAATGTGAACGTATTCCGCATTCGGTCGGTGACCGCGCTGCTATCTGAGGGTGTGGCTTCGACGGTCCAGGCAGGGTCTCCGTGCTGTAATCTGTGGATAGGTCGGGTGCCCGAAGTGGTAGCGCGTCAAGTACGAGAGGAGCCGGCGCCTCGGTGTGCCGAAGTGTTGATGCGTTTGGGAGCCGCTTCAGCGACTGCTTAGGATGGGAATTGGTCTCGGCCTCTGGCCCTGATGGTATGGTGGCGGATACAAACGCAGAGTCTGAGACAGCAGCGGAACAACCAGCCCGTGGTTGGTGCCTGCGACGGGGCAGCCTGCCGACCTCTCTGTCAAAGGGCTCCATGGCACAGCTGCTGCGTCGGAGTAGTGCCCCTCGCGAGCCTCGTCCGCAGAAGAGCGCTGCTTGGACTCACCGCGTACATACGAGAGCGGGAGGAAAACATACATCAAAGCTGAGCTTCATTTCAGGACCGGTGTACTTGTCGCCTTCATAATGGTCCCTGTCGTTTGCAGCACCGTGTAGCCGGTTTGCTGCAACTAGCCATCTTTTGTGGTCAGGCATTCATTGGGCCCACCCAAAGGGTAAGGTCATCTTGAAATCCACGAAACCTCAGTATTTCCTCGACAGCTGGCTGCAAAAACTACCACGCATTATTTCCGCCAGGCTGTCTATCCAGTTGCCCGACGAGCTAGGGTCGGCGTACGCGGACACTGCGGTGGCCATGGTACTCGTGGCTACGCGATCGACTACCAAGGAAGCGTGGACGGCATCTCTTCGTTGCTTGGATGATAAGTGGTTCTTGAGGGAAAGGGAAAGGTTGGCGCTATCTTCTGCAGCCCTTGAGGGAGCACGGCTCAGCGCCAAGCGTTGCTTGGAGCTCGAAGTAGTAAAGGAGCTCGAAGTAGTAAAAACAAAACGTAGTAAGAAAACGTGGGGGGGGGGCTTTGTGTGTGTTAGTGTGTTTTCGCGCGCTTCGGAACGGGTCATCTTGTCAAGGAACAGGGAACAACCGCATCGGGTGCAGTAATTTGCCAGTTGTCTCCAAGGTGTCTTTTAGCAGCGGAGGTGTTTAAGCCGGCCGTAATGTGTTCCGCCTGCCACTGCGTTGCCTAGCAATCACCTCGCGGAGTGTCACGCGCTATGCTCGGGACAGAGAAAGAGAAAATGAGAGCGGGCGAGAGTGCGCGCGTCGTGCGCTATGCTCGGGAGAGAGAAAGAGAAAATGAGCGAGAGAGAGACAGAAAAACAAATTATAGCAGCACCAACGAAGCAACGCGCAGAAGTTCTGCCGACGCCATTCGCGCTTCTCCATTTCCCGGCATTATAACCGAACGCTCGCGGTGTCCGTGACTGCAGCAGGCGCCTATGGCGGCTGCTCGGCCAAGCTCCCACCTGCTGCGCGCTACTGCACATGCACCGTGACGTCCTCGTAGTGTGTCGTCTGCTGCCCGCCGCCCGCATTCATTCGCCCCACTTCCCCTACGTGTGGTCGGAGTGCAAGTGCTTCGCGAGGCGTTCCCCGATGCCACAGACCACGAGGAAATGCTTATACACTTCGTATAACTTAGCATCACTTCGTATAGCCAGGACCAGCTAGGAACCGATCAGCTCGGCCGTGTCTTTGGCCTTGCGCCACTATAGTGTAATTTACCCCTCGTTTTTGTTTCCTTCCGAAGCATTAGTTGCTTCGTACAAGGTACTTTGAGGTAGAAAAGTAGGTTCCTGTTTCCCCTCGTTCTGCACCTCTTCAATAATGATGATGAGAAAAATGTTTTACAGCGTACGCTGTTATGGGCTCATTCCAATAGCCGTTTCGGGTCGCGATGATGCCGCTGCGTAAGCGCTATCGCCGTAAACGCGAAAAAAAAATGTCACAGTTTCGCCCTAAGGGCGAAGCGATGAATGCGATAGCAACACAGCAATGTCATACGAAGTAAGGTGAGCGGCTTTGGTAGCAATATGAATTGTAGTAAACATGAGCTGATTAAGTAAGCAGGTGTGCTGCGGCGCAAGTAGACCGACATGAAGAGAGACTCGATGACCACGAGAAGGCGCGTGTGAAACGGTGGTGTTGATGAGAAGCGCTTCCCGTGGGCAGCGCGTGCGAAGGGACACACCTGTAGCGCTGCACTGCCGACCCGGGCAGCATTACATGTGTAGCGTGCGTTGGAAAATGTGGCCCGACTATTACTAACTGATAGAACAAGCGTGGTGTGAGCGCGCACAAACAAACATGAATAGATCACACTGAATGACTGCAGACAACGACTGTGAAAACGCTGGCAGCAAGCGCATATATACGCCGCAGCAGCGGGCGAAGGTATGTGCGGTCTATCGCTTCAACGGAAACTGAGCGGCGAATGCACGGCGCATAAAGGTCAGAGCCGTGTGGAGATAAGAGACGGTGCGGTCGAACGAACGACGAGCGCGGTTGTTGGCAGCGTAGAAGTGCGCCCCAAATCAACATTTATGCAGCTCCCACGCACTGTGGCAATCAAAGTTATGCGACGCATTCTGCAGGTGGTCGGGCTCGCAGCCTCATTTAGGGTTCCGCAAGACGTTAGCAGATAAGCCAACGTATATTTGTGCAAGGCGCCAATTGGTTATGACGCGAGCACGCGTGTAACTATAGCAGCACTGAGACAACGGCGAAAGAAGCATCGAGTCTAAACGTTGTAACGGTGCACACGATACTAGAAAATACACAACTTACCGCTACCTCCATCTTACCTTCGGCCAACTCAAGTTCCTGCTGTATTATAACTTGATCTATGGCTGTCAGGTACTCAAGGCCGGGAGGACAAACGACGGAGGTCCCTGGTTTCGGCATGTATGCTATGGATGAAAACAGAGTTAAGTCATAAGATTGACAAATGTTGAGAGCGCACTCGATTGCAACAGCTGCACATTAAGCGTTTGCATCAATTACAATAAAATCGCATTAATTTACCGATATCTTCTGCTTCACACAATTTGGGCAGCTAGGCGTCAGAGCAAGGGGCCGTGCAGAGATGCTGATGTCCTCGCAGAAAGATGAAACAAGCTGAAGCATTGCAGTCACGCTTCGTGTGCGACGTATGGTAATGTCAGGGCGAATGCGCGTGGGATTTCTTCTTGCCCCCAACATCTGTAATAAAATGCTCTAGACAGGAATAACATGCTTGATGGAAGAATAAGAGGCAGATACATTTCGAGACGACGGGGATTTCTAGGTAAATCTTGTTTCTGTGCAAGATATAGTCTTTACATACGCCACGGGCATATGTGAATCCTTGTGAAGCAGCACAAGCATAGGCCGGCTGGTTAAGCAGATACTCACTCATAAACACTCACCAATATTTTCTCAGGCTACGTACTCCCTCGAATTCATGCGTACTCATACTCGTCAACACACTACCACGTTCATAGTCACTACCATTCGCATTTACCGCCACCCACTCTCACTGATATTCGCGTCCACTGGCACTCACCGGCACTCAATAAAGCACACTCACAATCGCCGAGAGTCACACACGTTTCTACTCAGGTTCATTGAAAATCACCGTCCCTGAATTCCGTTCGTAGTCACGTTAACCGGCCCTCAATCCTATTCATATTCACGTCCACTCATGCACACCATCACTTACTCCCGTTTAAACTCACGTTAATTCACACCCTTCGCTCCTCCCTTAAGCTCTATCACGAATGGGCGTGGAAAGAGTGAGTCAGTGTCCTCATGAATGAGTATGCTGACCCATGAACACAAGCCCCGCCATTATAAAGAGACGGTTGCCAAAGTAATTTTGGTAACAGTGCAACATAACAGCAGCTCCTCACTTGATGGTGCAACTTGCTCAGAATGGAGCAAAGGTTCCCTGCCTAAAAGCAAGTAAATCTCCAATATTTCAACGCATGTAGACGTTGCGATGATTCTACGTCTTCCGAAATGGTGCTATAGGAATGCGGAGGAGGGAGACGGAAGGCGAATGGATTTGCGTTTGTCAGTTGCTTCACTTCGTTACATTTTTAATGAAAATATTTTAACAAGGAAACAATACGTCGGCATGTGCAGCGTCACCAACATTCGCTGCATTAATCCGGTAGCGAACACTGGCAAGCTTACATTGTAAGTTGCTGCAGTATCGCATTACCCCGGTGTTGGTAGTGTGAATATCTGCAATGTGCACTAATGGTTAAAGTTGAAGTTCTTTGCTTTCCTTGTCTTTAGTGTTGCTTTTAACATTCAGTAAACCGACAGTTACTGCTTTGCCTATACCACTTGAATACGCATAATTGCAGATTCACCAGCTTTATTTGACTTTTTGAATAACGGCTGCAATGTTAGGCGAAAAAAATTTATCCAAATGTAGAACAGGCATAAATCAGTAGCTCACACAAGTGACACTTCTCAATGTAGCAAACATATTTGTAATACAATAAAATACGCTGGCAATAAAGAAAATCGTTGTGCTTCTTGTATTCTCGAGAGTTATCAAGAAGTCAGAAGCACACGTCTCTGTCTACAATGTACATTTCTTGCGCCCTCGAGAAGGTACCAGCCATTACATACCACGTCTAGTCAACGCACTTCAAAACCTTTCTTTCAACCAAGTCGTGCCCCTCCAACGGAAACAAAAACAGTTCAGATCCAATCTATCTCTGATCCTACGCATATGATGGAATATGCAAAGCGAAGCCTTCGTGCAGTGTGTAATTAAATCTTATAATCAAATGCACCGTCTCCAGGATTCACTCACCGATAAACCGACCACACGCGCCAGGAGAAGGCATAAAAAGCTTCGCTTTATTAAATTATCTGCTTGTAAATCTATCAGCGCATAACGATATCCATATGTCCTCACCATAACAAACACGTATATTTGTTGCAGCAATCTGTATAACATTTTTTCTTTCATCGCGCAATTTCGTATAATAGAAGAGAGCCGGCCACTGGCATATGTCTAGGAGTAGGAAGATGCTTAGATGTAAGCCCAATAATTATATGAATGATTAGTTATAAGGGATTGTCCCGTGATGTTGTAAACATTGTGAACTGGGCGCACGTCATGAGATAGCGAATTCTATTTGCCGCTATTTCCCAGCTGTGTGCACGACACGTTTCCTCGGACCCTCAGTGTCATGTCTTCCCAGAAAAGCGTACTGGAATGGCGACGAGCGCTCTACGACACACTCCCACATTGCTGCGTCGAAAATCGACTCTTTCGGGAGAATTTATCAGCCCTCCTGCTCTCAGATGGTCTAGATAGATGTCTAAGCACCTACTATATAGATGGCTTAATCACTTTTGTTGAGCATCATACTACACCCTCAGGAGATATTCCCGTTTTTCACGACCAATTAAACTAAGCGTAACTGCTGTGTAGGTCTACCGACGAATACGACTACGGCCGGAGGCGACCGGAAAGCAAACCTAACGACGCTGCCGGCCATCTTACACATCATGACTCCCCGCTTCACCACGGATTCAAACGGATGAATCTCACGTGCCTCGAAAGCGACACCGGGTACCTCCCTCTCCAATAATTTCATTCTCAGGCCAGCCATGGGACAAACTCTATCCAAGTGGAGCCACCGAATGCTGTTAATTAAGCCTTACCGCAGGCATCAGCGCAGCGTTGGGCCCAAGCGGTCGGCTGCCTACGACTTGAGAAGCTTGCAAAACATTTCCATCTTAAGCTATTCTAACACAGAGGCAGTTAAAAAACTTCTGAAAACCACAACTCTGGACGCAGACGAAAAATGCTTTCAAATTGCCAACCATGAAGTCCCTCCCCAAAACGCATGCCGCGGTGTCGTCCACAACGTAGAGTCTGGCACTACAACCGAAGCTCTAATGAAAGAGCTTGAAGCGCCAGGTTACTAGATAACCTCAGCGCGAATGATGCGCAAAAAAAAAGCGACGGCGGTTATCACGTTCAAGAGAATATAACTTACATGCCCAAAGAGCTTTTATTCAAAGGAGCCGCATACCGATGGGATGACCACAAACCGAAAACACAATTTTGTACTACGTGCTTACGTGATCAGCCACATATACGACGTGTGCCCCAACGCACACAAGTCACGCTGCCGCACCTGTGGAAAAGTGATTGCACACCCGGAGGAACGCCACGCCTGTGAACCGCACTGCCCAAACTGCGAAGGTGACAACAAAGCCGATGACCCGATGTGCGAGCTCCATCAGCAAGCAGACAATGCAATCAGGCTGCCTAAAACATATCAGGAACTGCTAAGAAGAACGCAAGAAACCGAAAAAAGTGATCACAACCGATGATGCCGAGCCTGGTACAAGGCAAGGAAAGGGCAGAAGCTAGTCCAGAAATCGGGGCCAGCCATGCTTCGGTTGCACCTCCGTAAGTCGCAGAGACCACTCAAAATCAAGAGAGAGACAATCGCAGGTGAGCCAGCCATCAGGCAGTCGACCAACACATATCGTGCTCAACCCTCACGAGTGATCAATAGTGACGGCTAGAAGCTATAAAAGCATTGTCACACAGCAACAAAAGCCGGACACAATTGTACTGCAGGAAGCCCACCCACTTTAACGAGCAACAGCCTACTGCGAAAAAAAAAAAACGCATGCGACACTAGTCAGGAAATATGTGGCTGCAGAAGTCGTTCCCAGCACAGTCAAATCAAGCAGCTTAAAAATAATACCCAGACTTTGCACAAACATGCAGAACAATCCCTCCCAAAATCTACATCGCAAACGTGTATAATCGCCCTCGCACAGGAGTTTAGTTTCTGAAAGATTTGGATAGACTAAGACAAACAAGACAGTTCAGTCACCTCATAGCGGGGACTCCAACTGAGCCCACTGCTTGAGATTATACGCGCAACACGCCACAAGGCAACGCTTTAGTCCAGACTATACAAAACTCCCAATATACGCTGCTCCACGAGCACAACTCTCCAGCAAAGTACGAAAACTCCGTGCAGCGCGACATAACACCTGACCTAACTATTATCAATGGCCCACTCCAAACAACGTGGATAAACACCCACGGTACTCTTACAGATAACAATCTCATACAAATCTAGATACCCATATCTGCCTTTAAAAAAATATCTCATCGGCCCTTCCGCGAAGCTGGAACGTGCAGTGCCTGTATTTATCACTGGGTTAATCCCGAGGGTTGATTTAAGTATTTCTCAATTAAGAGGTTACACACGCATTCTGCTGCAACGGAGAGAATGACGTCACTGGCAGTCCGCCCACAGTCCGCCGTTGTCACTTGCGTTCTCTCGAGTTTGCTCGGTGGCGTGGTGCGTGGTTAGCAGTATTCGCCCGCCACTTCGGCTTGTGATTCTTCTAAATTAAATTGCTTCAAAATTAAATCTGTCTGTTACGTAACACAATGAATGGCTCATACCCCCTTAAGCAGTGTCTCATACCCCCGTAAACGCGGCCTCCCCATTACGACGACAGAAGTGAAATTGTGCGCTAGAATGATAAACGGCAACGCAGCCAGCTGTGGAAGAAGACGACGACGACGAACGCGGGAGCAGTGGCACAAGCGCGTGCCGAGCACGAGCCAACGAGCCAGCTGCAGAAGAAGACGACGACGCTGATGATGATAGTTTTCTGTGGACAGGTGATTTCGCCTAGCAAAGTGTACATAAGCACAAAATAACTGGGAGGCAACACGCAAACAGAGACTCCCGGGAGGAGCATGCCTAAGTTTGAAATACTGAACTTGCAGCTCTTCACAAACGCAGTACAGCCCACAAAACCGTGATACAGAAGGTAACAGACAGTCGCAAACAGACAAGCATCTTCATCTCTGGGATGCACGTCATGGGCTCTTAAAGGGACCCTGAAACGATTTTGCCGATTTTGTACAAACGTAGTGAGTCGTTAGGTTAGGTCCTTCTGATCATTAAGTGATGCATTTAAGTGCTCCGCGTAAAGCGTGTGATTTTAATCGGTTTTAAAAATGTGCATCACTATCGATCACAGCGGCGCCGCTCCCCTTCGTTTTCATCCGCATCCTCCCAATTGACGTAGTTAGCCCAATTGATGTCTGTTGGGCGAGCTATCCGATTGGCTACCCAGGTCGCGTCATCGATAATTTTCCAACTTTATGGTGAACAAATGTTGTTCGTAGTAGTTGGAATGTTGGTGAATTTGTTTCTCTAAAGAAGTAACAGGAAGAGAACACACAACGATTGTTCATCACTACACTCAAGCACTTCCGGCACACAGCAAGTGTCGTCTCTTTGTGTTACAACGTTCTCCGTTTTGGCGCGAGCTACGCGGTCAGTGTTGGTGTCGAGCTTTCTTTTCGCGAGCACCATGGATCTCCCTCGTTACGTTGTGGGCTGCAAATCTGGCGATCGGCGACACGTCAAGCTGCGACATCGTGTCCCTCTGCGAGGAAACATGCAAGTGGAGTGGCAGCAGTGCTTCGGGCTATTGGTATTCGATCGGATCCAGCATCTACGTGTTTGCGGATGTCACTTCACGCCAGAGGATTACCACCACAATAGAGAATTTTAGTCTGTCTGCTATTCGGGAAAACTCAAGCGCCAGCGGACTGGGCGTTTTGCCGGATGGGCGTAGGTAGGGTGGCTAGGCCCAGTCAGGAGACAGATTGTCTCCTTTGCCTCTCTTCGTGAGAATTTCCTGAAATGTCCGAATAAAATAAACGAAAAAAAAAGCGAATTGGGCCGTTAGTCTAGTCACCCATGCGGAGGCGCAAACGTGCACGGCCTGCACGGGGCCAGACACCCGGTTGTACTGAGCTCTACCAAACAAACACAGAGCTAAGATATCAGTAACCAAGTGTTACTTTCTGCTTTCCTACCTTCCAGCTGGTTTTAGTGTTCTGCAGGAACGTAATCATGAGCCCATTGTTTAAAATGTTTTACATTTGGTTACAGCAATAGTAGCTCTTTGTCTGGTTAAGCTCTGCGTCAACAGGTTGCTAGGCACCGTGCAGGCCGCTCAGGCCACTCACTTTTACGCTAAAGCCCCTTCATCACAGCGGTAGCAGTATGGAAGGGCCTTAGTTTACGCCTCCGCCCACCCGCCAAAGCGTTTACCGAAATACCGGACAGGCTCGGCGCTGCGACAGAACGTTCGCTTAACTGAGTTTATTTAGCGCGAATAAGACCAGACACAACAAGACACAGAGGACACACAGGACGCACACGGCGCTCTCCTGTCTGTCTTGTTTTATCCAGTCTTATTCGCGCGAAAACACTCAGATCAAGATGCCCTTCAACAAGCCCACATTGATACTCTGGAGAACGCTCGGGACGCACGTAGCTTGGATAGATCTCGGGGGGGGGGGGGGGGGGGGGGGGGGGGCAGGAAGTGCTGCTGGCACGCTTTCTCACTCCGGCGTTTTCACGAGTTTCCGCGGTCATCGAGCGAGATGTATTCATGTTCAACGGTGCGCGCGTGACGCCGTGCTTGTCTGTGATAGTAAGCGAGTTGTGGTAGTTAGTAAGCGAATGTTTTCAACTTTATACGGCCTAATAAACTACTATCCTTGCTTCGTATACCTATCTACTAGTTTGCTATCGCAATCCATGCTTCGCCTTTCGGGTGAAACTGCCACTTTTTTCATAACCGCAAGTTTGCGCTTGAGGTCGAAGCGAACACATCTGGCGAATATACACATCCCCAAAAGCGCGTACTGCACGGATCAGTACTACCCCCTACACTATTCAATTTGGTCATGCTTCGAATACACAAAGCTCTACAACCAATCCTTGACATCAAATATACCACCTATGCTGACCACACCACAATACGAATCAACAGGGACTCACCAGGCCACATTGAGCACACCTGCAAACGGCGATGAATGCGGTACACACTGCAGCGCAAAGCATCGGGCTTAAATGCTGGCCCGAAAAGTCAGGGCTTCTGTAGGTTCGCAGTAACAGATGGAAACCACCGCACGTATTCATACATAGCGCGGGAACCACAATACCACAACCCACACAACTCAAAACTCTAGACGTCCGCGTCCAACGTGATTGGGTGGCGCAGCCACCACACAGCACCTCCTAATATATACGGGTCGCCAGCACTACGGATGATGGGGTGTATATCTAACCGGTACAAATGTCTGCAAGAACAGAACATGCTGCAACTCAGAAATACGCTACTCATGTCCCGCGTTCGGTACCACATTCCGTACACCAACCTCAACAAGAAGGAAACAACACAATTAGACATGTTCATTCGCAAAACAACCAAACTCGCACTCGGCGTTCCGATCAACAGAAATACGCAGCTTCTCGAACAGACAGGCAGCTGCAATACACTCGAGGAACTCACCTATGTGCACAAACGCGTACAAAAACTACCTCTATTTGACCACACCGATACTGAGCTCCAAAGGCATCACCACAAAATAACCACCACAAGAACTTAAAATACTCCCCCATACCACTTCTGCCCTACTAACCATAGCGCCCATTCCGCGACATATGGATCCATCCCGTCACGTAAGCTGACGGGAACAGAGTGGCTTATACTCCTAAAAATACGTTCGAAAAAAAAAAACACGACACGCACGCCTGTTTTCTAATGCAATTGTCAACAACAAAGCAACAGCCGTAGCTGTAACAAATGCCGCCAGTCATCACGTATATACAGAAGTAACCACTTCCAAGGAACCCCGCTGGGCTTAGTTTACAGCCGTAATCAGGGTTGTGCAGCATGTACCAACCACTGCCGCAGACATTACAATCTACACGGACTCCAAACGCGCTTTCAGAATACTAAAAGCGGGCTCCCCTACCAACCAATTTACATCAAATACATTACGAATACCTTAAAAAACCAATAAAATCATTTGGGTACCTGGGCACGCGGGACTATCCGGAAATGAATGGGCTAACCAGCTCGCCTGAGAAACGCTACTCCGTGCGCTGGATATCCCTCACACAACCCACCCGCTGTTACAACCCAGGCCCGTAAAATAATTAAAGCATTATCAGTAGGACAGATGATTTTTCCCGCAAAATATGCCCAGCGCTCCAACGCAGACAGGGCCACACTTAGAATACAAGTGCAAAACAACACCCTACCCACATCTGCATAGACTCTACCGTGCCCGGGGCTCAGCAGGCTCACTACCTCAAAAAATGTAAACACTACGGGAAACATGCTAACAGAGGACACATACTCTGGCACTGATATCCCAGTCCACCACTCTTCCCCTCAGAAACAAAACTCTCCCTGCCCCCCAACGTCGGGTGGCTGATTCAAGCCTCAAAAACCCAAGAAAAATTTCTTGCGACGCACGTTCATCAAATCGGTACCGGTGAATGCACCAAGCGAGATCCCGGAGTGAGGGTCTTTTATTAATCTACCGAAAACTGAAATAAACTTTTTCTCTCTCTCCAAGAAAACAAAGCGCTGTGCGAGCGTTTTTGGAGCTGTCAAGTAGCGACGGCTCTGACTTGAGCTATTTCGGCTTCACTAGAAACGTTGGTTTCCACGATAATAAAGAAGAAGAATCCGTCGTGTTCTGTCCTTGGTGTCCCAGCTTTCAACTTTCGGCACGAAAAAGCCGAGCAACGCGGAGGGACGGCTCGTCAGCCGACGCAGGCAAAGGCGCCCGCGTTAGGATCTTGCATGTTCAACCCTGGCCATATTATCGAGCCTCCGGGATGCACGTCGACACCGAACGACGCTGGAAGACACCGCCAGGAACATTGAATGTGGATCGGCTTTTACGAATACACAACTGCACGAATGACCACGACGGCGTCGTTTCAGGTGAATATGCGGTGTATATTGGCCATCGCATAATGCCGAGTGGTTGTGCGGCCGGGAAATCCCTGCTATCCAGCATCTTTTCAACAGACTGACTTGCATTTGTCAGCATCAATTCATTCCGTTAATACGCTTCGATGGCTGCCCAATTGAAGTTACCAGATACCAGTTGCAATTCTACAACGCTTTTCACATGGAGAACTTGCGAAAACTCACGTCTGGTGTGCCTTTAACACATTCCACTACGCAACACCTATAATTTCCCATTATGCGGCGTTACTTAATGAAACAACTTGTAGCGCAAAATTCAGAAAAAAAATGTTGAGATAGCGGGGCACGAGTGATGGAATTATCACGCTAAGAATGGCCCGACCACCATGCACACACACGTGTGACGTCACGTTCGCTCTGGCCAGTGCGTTCTGTCCTCAACGCGGCATTTCTAAAAAAAATGCTGAGTTTGATAATAAATTGAGAATTATTTAAGTGCTTCTCTTATCGCTGCTATTGCTTAAAGATGAGAAGTGTGCGCCAATAATTCTTCCAAAAGTATTTGTGTTCGTTTGTAAAATGGCCAGACAATCTGTTTAAGAAGGGAAACCAAGCGCGCAGAAGGAGGAACAAGAACTTCTCTGGTGACGTGTGCTACGAAAAAAAGCACAATGCGCTTCGTAGTACATAGGTAACTCACATGGTTGGGGAGGAGGCGCGGAACCACCTGGTTTCGCTGACTGTGGGCCGCGGGGCGACAAGCTTGCTGCTGCGAAGTCACATGCATGCATATAAACAAATTTAGTGGTTGTCTTAGGAGAGAGAATACCTCAGCAAAAATACCTGACGAATCAACGCTTTCAGTGTTTACACGAAATGGCGCGGTTAGCAAATCGTCAGGCACAGGGACGTTCGGGACGCAGTACAGTAGCAACTGAAGATATCTTGATGAGGACGAATAGCCCTGACGGGGAATTACAATAGGTTGAAAATCAGTATGGTCTTCAGTACTTCAATTCAAGTATATAATATACGCTTTTCTTGTTTAAAGCAAAATAAAATTAAATTTTGAGGTGTACACTCCCCTGTCGAACGGTGGGCCATCGGGGGGGGGGGGGGGGGGGGGTGCTTTATAGCCAAGGTTTCAGGGTTAATTGTGCGCTCCTGGAGTTCTTTAACGTACACCTAATTATGAGTGCTCGATCATATTTGCAAATTCTCCTCTACACTACGTTTGACTGCAACTGCAGTGAAAGCTAGGGCGTGTTCACACTGTACAACAGTACGAGAACCACGCACTGGGCGAACCCTCAGAAAGGTGGAAATGCAGCCTTGTTGCTATGACATACTGCAAGTGAAGCGAAAAAAAGATCACGCGACATTCCACTACTGTGAAGGTGGATTACCAGTGAAACAGTTTAGCACACGACATATAGAGGTGACACAGAATTTAGATCAAAGATATGAGTAAATTTTATTTCTCCTGAATGGCGAAGGCGGTCATACCGAAGAAAGACACACGCACACACACTTTTATTTTGATCGATGGTCTTGATTGGTAGCATTCGCATGGTATACTATCGCCACCTGGGGAGCCCGAGGAAACTAGACACGCGCGACTGGATTACGTCGCTGGGAGAGCTGAAGGAAACTAGATATGCAAGCGCTTGGAACTATGACAAAGAGAGGGCGGAGCGACCGTACACATGGCCGACACGGGTCGCGCGGCGGCAAATCTTAGGGAAACCTTTATTTTCCACCTGAGAGTCGACTGATTTTGAAAGTGGTGCCTATTGATAACTGTTCTACTGAAAATGAATGTCGAAGTGATGAGACTGTCTCACTGACTCGTCCGTGAACGACGAAAACGCACTGCAGGAAAGCCAGTTTACACAAGGGAAATACATCTGCGCATCTGCGCACACAATAGAACATCGGCGCACGACATACGTATCGTAGAACACTGCAGTTTACATTCGCAGTTGTACCAATAAGAACAATGGGAACTGCAACGCCACGCTACCCAGACTGAACTGTGTATATCTGCACAGCATTACGCGCGTCATCCAATGCATTCCCGGCTGTCACCATGGGTAGGCCGCGGGTGCAGCGCACGGAAGAAGAGGCTGCTGCACGCGAAGGTAGGTGCGAGCGCGATCGTGCCCGTAAGACCGATCCCGTGTATCGGCAATAGCAGAGCCTCTGACCGTCTACCACAGCGATCACAAGGCAAAACTGTGCAAGTGTAGAGTCGTCCGTTAAAGTGTGAGTGTGTGCAATCAACGGCTACATGATCTAAAATAAAGGCTATGCAACTTAAGGAAATGTGTCTTCATTCAACTGCAATGTTCAAAAAATACAATCTTAAACAAGCAATCAAATCACATAAGCATCGCATGGGGTCGCTCAGCATTTCTTGGGTTCGTTGCGTGGTCATTGGCTTTGTACTTTGACTTTCATTCAGTTTGCTAGGGAGAAAGCTTCGCGTTCAACCATGTTTCTTTAAGAAAGACGCTTTGATTTTTTTTAAGGACGAGCCTTTCAAGCAAGCCGGAGATTTGAAAAATTGGCTGAGGTTTAACTTTTGTAAACCTAGTTATCACTAGCTCTGTTTGGCTTGGTTTTATAAAGACTAGGCACACTCAGAAGGATTTGGGTGCGAGCTAGTTGGTATGGTTCATTCATTTTAAAACAGCGCAAAAACACGGGACAGCGCTCGTCCCGTGTTCTCCCTTGTCCGTGTTTTTTGGCGCTATTCGAAAATTTAAATGCACTAGGCAAACAGGGTTTCATTAATGCACGCTTCCGGGCTTGGTAAGCTTCTCTATAATGTACTAATCTCGCCTCCCTCTGCTCCGCTGTTTCAGCAGCCAACTTTGCCTTTGCTTGAGATTTCGCAGCCTGACATCTTGGTAATACTACTGGATGAGTGGATTCAGCCTGCCGCTTGCGCTGAAGCGCACGCACAGACGGCCCAGCCGGCGCGTGAGACTGAGTGACCAAGCACCGGCGAAGCAGCCATTAAACCCTCGCACAGTCACGTGGTACCGCAGCGAGAGGCTCCGAGCGAGCGCAGCTGCGACGCCTCTCCACACGGATCACGTGGCGTGACGTCACAGCTGCCACACTTGGGCTCCGGCGGCTCACGCTCCGGCGGCTCAAGGTCATTGCGACGCGATGAATGACGTTGCGAGACATATCGTGGTAGACCTTTCGCTCTAAAAAGGAAATGTTTGTGCGTAGGGGGCCTCAGAAAGGGGCAAGAGCTTGTTCGCGGGGTTGCTCCACAGCTATAGGTATCATACTTGACTTTTTTTGACCTTCATAGGCAACTCCAAACTGCGACTCGTGTTGAGTATATCACATATAGCATCTCGCAACATATAGGCAGTGATGTCTATCGTGTTTTCAGCAGCTATATATGGATATTCTGCACTGATAGAACAAGGCTAAAAACTGCAATGTCACCTGGTCAGTGTGTGTTGGGACAAAAAAATATATATATAGTTCTGTTTCTGAATCGGGGTGTACCTTCTTTTTATAGTTCGCTGATGCGTGTGATAAGGCCGTCTGCATCTGGTGAATGGCGCTTGTTCCTGCTCACAGTATGCAGTCTTCGAGATAGGGCCCAGGCTTGGGAACACAACAGACACGTGCCGCCCATGGAACTTCTCAAACCCGGTGAAACGTGAAAAGTGAATAACAACCATTCGGACCAAGTTCAGTTGCTTCTAACAGGTTTCCTATACTTAGCGAGGGTTTTCTGCTTGCAAAGTCAGTTGTATTAGTGTAAATGCATAACATGGAAACAAACAGAAGCACTTGTAATGTAATTTAGCTGTGTACACAGTGTCGGAAAGCAAACTAGCGGCGCTGTGCACAGGTCCAACGCTCCTAAACTTGAACGAGCGCAGTTTGCAGTTGCTTCTAAGTTCTTTGCGCGAAAATAAAGTGACAAGTCACCGCATTGAATGTCAAAACAGCATATTCTGCTCGTACCGCTAATCTAAACCATGCTATGAAAACGATATGTTGCTTCACAGTTTCCGAGGCAGTTATCATTCCTGCTACCATGCCTGCACATGAAAGTACATAGCGTGAAAATTTCTGGTGCTTAAAGTATTAGTAACACTAATGTTGAGCTAAGACCAAATTCAAATGAAGCTTAAGCGTACATCACTATAATTTATCAAAGCGCCTACCTGAAGAAAGTACACTCTCCGATTTCAAACGCCGGTAAGATATTTAAAATAAACAAAAAGGAAGTAATGGTAATATAGAAGTCAACCTGAGTGAAGTGCTTCGAACAAACCGATATAATATTAGTCTGCTTTTCCCGATGCGGAAGCTTGTTATCCTAGTCGTTCTCCGATGCGCGTCGTCTGCTTCTTTCTAGAAACGATGAAATGATACATTGCTGTCTTTCCACCACGATGACATGCATAATATTACACAACAAAAGCCTTTCGACATCCGTCTTTTTTTTTTTTCATTTTAGAGCTTGTGCACGGAGGCATCACGACGATTTCAAAACTACGGGGCATTCAGTGCATGCCGGGATAGGACACCCTCTTTCGCTTCAAACCTGAACCTGGATCGGCCGTTTCTCAGCGCGGTGGCTAGGTAGCGAACATTTAACTTGAGTCGCGAATAACCAGCGTCAAAATTTTAAATGTGGCGTCAACCCGTGAACAGTCATTGACACCGCCAAGGTAGATAACAAAGGGGACTAGACCAAGCAGGGGTAGAAGCCTCTGCTACAACGAAATCCACCCCACCCTTACTGAATAGTCCTATACTGCATAAAGCGATTAATAACGTTAAGCAAACAATTTTAAACATTATGACATGCTTTACAGTTCGAGGGTACTTCTTTAGCGTCCCACCCAAGTACAACTGAGAGTCGAATGTACACATTCGGTCGCCAAAGCGATCGAGGGCTCTACAATGGGACTCTGCACAAAAAAAAAAGCACGCCGTGCCATTTTTCTTGTCCAATTTGTGCACAGTACGCCCGCTTACCTTTTTGATGAGCCATGGCGTTGACCTTGAGTTCCTGGTTCACGACGCGATTGGCGAATTTGGTTTGTTTTTCCTGTGCTGGTGAATCCGATCCGTGACTTGGGGGCAGATGTTTGCAGCCGACGCCAGTGACACCTGGATTGTAATAATAGCTGCGCGGATAACAAAAGAAAAAGTTAGCTTAATAATAAAAAATAAGTTTTTACTTCTATTCATAGTATAAGTTGAAGTATAAGGAGGATAGTCGACCTTTCAATTGTTTATGGTTGCTTAGAAAGTTCAAGTTGAATCGAAAGCGCAATGAAGCTTGCAAAGCGCCAATATAGCGGCTGGCGTTCCACACGAGAGGGCTTCTTTAAAGTACATTACAGAAAAGGAATCAACATTAACATCAACGATAAAAGGGCCCACATGTTCATTTTCCTTACACGGGCATCTTCTTTCTCCCGCGTTTCATTCTCTAGGAAGGAATCTACGTTTATTGTGTGATTTGGTTATGTGAGATCACTTTGCATGTGAAAATAAAAGGAATACTGGCAATAGAAGACCTCAAGTGAGCGCCTAAGATTATACGGGGTGTTTTATTTTTAGAGTTCATACCATTTTTTACAGCGAAAATGTTAAGGGCTATTTCCCCCAGGATCATGTCCGCGTGTACAAAAAAACTATCATCATCAGCATTGGCTCAAGCGTCGTCGTCGTCTTCCGCAGCTGGCTCATTGGCACTTCGTGCCGTTGGATGTCGTGCCGAGCAGGAGCGCGTGCCGAGCACGCGCTCGTGCCACTGGTTCCATGTTCGTCGTCGTCGTTTGCTTCCACAGCTGGCTGCATTGCCGCTAATCACTCCAGCGTAGAATTTCACTTCTCTTCTGTTGTCGTAATGGGGAGGCCGACTGGACTGGACTGGGAAAAACTTTATTTAGGTCCTGCAGGACGCGCTTAGGGCGTAGCGGGCGTCTCCCACGTAGGTGACCGAGTTTACGGGCGTATGAGCCATTGCTTAAAGGGGTATGAGCCATTCATAAGCAACTGACGACGAGTCCTAACGCGTTTGAGCAACGACGCCGCCAACACGCTCGGGAAAGGGCTCGTCGTCGACGTGCCGATTCTAGAGTGAGGTCTTTTGAAGCCCAGGCGAAACGTCAGCGAAGAGCCGCGGGTCCCGAGTTGCGGGAGCGCGATGTTGAGGCCAAACGTCAGCGTCGTCTTGCCCTCCAAGACCCGACAACGGTGCCGCAACGCTAGCGCCAACTTCCCCGGTGCGACGGCCAGGTTTCAAGAGAGTTTCTCAACCGGAACGTTCATGATGGACATGTTCGGTTTAGTATGGCCGCTCCGATAGCTTCGCGGCCGTGGTTGTTGATCATCGCGGTCGCGTACTCAACTCAACATCCGTTGGGAAGGTGTCTGCCTCCGCAGCAGAGCAGGTAGAAATAGCTCTAGCGATGAAGAATCCTTCGCGTCCTGAGATATTCACTGACTCCAGGGCTGCCATCCGGGCCTTCGCATCGGGGGTGGTCTCCAGGAAGGCTGCCGCTATCCTCAGTTCGGGGGCTGCGGTAGGCTTTCACACAATTACCTGGTTCCCGGCCCACATGGGCTTAGGCGTTCATCCGTCAGTTTCCAACTTCAACGAACTTGCCCATAACCGTGCGCGAGAAATCACCTGCCGCGGCGGTCTGAGTGGGTCCGCAGGCGGGTTCGCGCAAAGCTTCAGGGATCAACTTGGCACCTTTCACGAAGTTACGTCTCACTATCAGCTGTAAAGGCGGAGGTACACCCTCTCGCACTCCAAGCTCACTAGACCGCAGTCGTCGGCTCTCCGGATGCTGCAGGCAGGTTCGTTTCCGTCTCGTAGCACGTTTAGTCACTTTGTTGAAGGCACAGATCCACGATGCCCTAGTTGCGGGGCGGATAAGTGCACACTCGTTCACATGCTCTGGCAGTGCCCGGCGTTACGTGGCGCCAAGTTCAGCACAGAGCTGGACTGTTAGAGGGCCCTTAAAACCGGCAAACCCTCAGTCCAGCTCCCGGCATGTCAGGAGGTCTGCGAACGGGCGGAGGGCCACGGTCTTCCAGTACCGGCGCGGCCAGCAACCCCGGTGGAACCCCCTTCGGGGCTTTCTGATTGGTGTTCTTCAGGACCAAATAAAGTTCATTTCACCTCACCTTACCACATGCCCAATCGGCAGGGGGGGGGGGGGGGGGCAATAACCACTACAACAGACCCGCCATAGTCACAGCTTCGCTGGCTGCCATCTTCACAGTAGTGGAAGGGCTCTGAATTTTTTAATTCGCATTTGTCAGGTAGCACAATTCTAGTCCTAGAGCTGCGGACATTGCCTGCACGGGAAATCGAGATGCGTAATTGAGTAATACCAAAACTTTGCTACGCGATTTTTACCTAGCTACTTTATGATACTTACTGCAATTTACAAATTGTAGCCGGTAAATTTGCAAAGCGTATCCTCTTGGAACAAATCCTGAGCGTGGCACCAGTTTCTAGATATGCGCATCCAACTTGTGGCGGCAAAATGACTTGTTCCATTAACTTTTATTTCGATAGCAATTATATGGACACTCCAAGTGGATTTCTGGCGCCGGCGTCGCCGTCGCCGTAAGGTTCCATATAAAGTCCAAGAGCGATAAAATCGTCGCCGCGCGCCGTATGCTGTATGTGCAAGTGAAAGCGCGCGAGGGACGCGCGCTTTCAGGGAGAGCGAGCGCACGGTGGAGAGTAACCGCGACGTCTTCCGTCGTGCGAAGGGCCGTGGGGGGATGAAAGGGTGGGAGGGAGGGGAGGCGACGTTTAGCTGCGGCAACAAATGCGTATCATGCGACCGGGCGCAGGGGAACTGGCGACTCAACCTCCCACGCGAAAGGAGGAAAGCGGGAAGGCAGCGCGCGAAGGAGGCGGTGCGGCTTCTACTCTGCCAGCATCTGTGTACTTGTGCTTTGCGCGGCTGTGGGCTGTCGCACGCACCGTATCTTGAAAGCGATCTCCAGACGGCTCTGAACTTTGTATGCGCTGTGCTTACTCCGCTCAGTTTCCGTTGAAGCGATAGACTGCACTAGCCTTCGCTCGCTGCTGCGACCGCGCTTGCTCACGCCAGCGTTTTGACAGTGGTTGTCTGCAGCCATCGAGTGTGATCTATTCATGTTTGCTTGTGCGCGCTGACACCATGCTTGTTAATTCAGTTAGTAAGCGAATGTGCCCAAGTTTATGCAGCCGATAAAACTACTATCTTTACTCCGTACAGGTCTCTACTAATTTGATATCGCAGTTGATGCTTCGTCTTTCGGGTGAAACTGCGACCTTTCTTAATGCGGTTTGCATTCATATGATACTTCAGGCACTTTCCAGTGTCTATCTGCCTGTCGGTCTGCCTATGTAAGCCATTTTCCTGCCAACTTTGGTAAATGGGTAATCCACGCTCTAATGGATAGACATTTGGCTGCTGTGCTGAGTGATCCGAATTCGAAACCAGCTGTGGAAACAATTTGGGTCACTGTAGGTATGTGAGAGTGGGTATGTGCCACCCTTTCGCTCCAGCTTGTATTACTGTGTATGTGCTACTGTGTATGCGCATTAGGTATGTGCCGCACTTCAGTGTACCTCTTTGACACCAACTTGGGTCCCTGGGTATGCGCGAATGTGTTGCGTCACTCTTTATTGAACCTCTATCACGCGAAATTGAGTCGTTGGGTACGTATCAGTGCGTACCAACAGTACTTCCACGAAAAAAAGGATTAAATGTCTCCGGTGCAGAGCGGAATTGAACCCGCGCCATATACATGGCAATCATATTTGGCTTTCGCCTATGGCAGATAGCATAACTCTTGGCCTTGAGCTGGATTATTCAAAGAGGCGAACATTACTGGCACGAGAAATTGAAACATATATTCAGCTAACTAACAAACGTTCACTAATCTGTTTCCTAATTAATTACTTTACGGCACATATTGCAATTTACGAATTGTAGCCGGTGAGCTTGCAAGACGTATCCACTGGAAAATGAATTATCCACTGGAAAATGAATTTCCAGGATGACACCAGTTTCGAGATAGTATTTCTCCAAGTGTGGAACGACAAGCATAGGCCTTCCAGTTACTTTTGCTCTTCAATGCATACAGGAGCGTGCATTATTGCGGCAAGTTTGATGGCGCGTATCTGCAAACTGGCGTCATTCTGAAAATTCGTTACAAGCAGATACGCCTTGCAAGCTCGCTGGCTACGATCCATAAATTGCAGTGTGTGCCATAAAGTAAATTATTCTAAATATAGTTAGTGGATTTCTGTCAATTAGTTGAATATGTGTTTCGATTTCTCGTGCAAGTAATGTACGCCTCTCTGGATATTCCCGCTCAATGATTAGAATTATGTTATCTGCAACATGATATTTTTTATTGTTTTGAACTCAAAAATGATCACCCTGTATATTTGGACAATCTTGTCCGAATGTATGCTCACACATGCTCCAAGCGCGCACTTCGCGGTGGCGCCACTAGATTGCCCAGCGTGTCCAGAGAGAAACACAAGAGACTGGCAGCATAGATGCCTCAGGCATGAAGCGTCTCTTTGGCGGCAATACGGCGTGATGCTACGTACATAGCTTCCCTAATAATCGCATTAACGTCGGCATGGACTATGGGATTGGTTCTGCCCAAATTTGTTTTTCGTCGCGGGGACAGATGGCGCGCCTGTTTCATTGCAGTGACATCGCGAACTGTCCCTGTGTTACTATAGCTATACGCCTTCATTCCTCGATATCGAGTAACAATCTTAAGAAGACCACCGAGACAACGCTGGAACTTTGCTGCCCAGGTGAGATAAAGCGCAGAGAAATTCTACAGCACCACTTCACTTACCGGGAAATAAGTAAACCAATTAGAAACGGCTAGCCGTACAGCCGAAGCGGGACAGGTGCTCTCTTGCCAGGCGATGTCCAAATTTTCATTGCATCCGGAAGTTTCCGGCAAATCTCTAAGAAAAAAAAACGACTATTGCAGTAAACTGACCTCGTATATCCCGCATACCTTTCGTCTAGAAATTGCAAGCCATGCAAAGGGTTTGTAAGTGAGTGGAATGCACTATTTATTTATTTATTCATTCATTTACCACATTGGCTATTCAAGCAGGAGTACCGCAGTTGGTCAATGCGGTATAAAAGTTTCTTATTGTTTTCGTTTTAGACAACGTAACTTTTAATAATTGCCTGTAATGTATAGAACAGTTCTCATCCCTGAATTTTATTGCTCGAAGAAGTTGACAATAATTGTACAATAAATTGAAATGCATAATTCAATAATATTCAAAACTTCAATAATTATGTCCTAAAGTAATTACGTTATCGCACATATTCGCAGTTTAAGAATTGTGGTCGGTGAGTTGGCAAGGCATATCCACTTGGGACTAATTTATTAGATGTCACCAATTTCGAAATATGCGCCCTTAGACTTGCGGTAGAAATGCACTGTTTCTCTTGCTTTAAAAACAAACACCGTTTTAGGCATTGAAGTTCAAGAGTAACTAGACCGCCAATGTAATTCGTCGAAAACTTGGGGAAATATCTCTAAACTGTTGTCATTTTGACAATTACTTCCAAGTGTACACGCTTTGTGAACTCACCGGCTGCGGTTCCTAAATTTCAGTATGTGTCGTACAGTACTTATAAAAATAATGTTAGAATTTTGCTATTTCTTCCAATATGCATTTCGGTTTCTCATGCAAGTAATGTCCGCCTCTTCAATGTTATCAGCGAATTCCAAGTGGACAATATTATAGCCCCTCGAATCCCTTTACACTTTTCTTCTAAGGAGTGATTTACGACTTACTGTAGCCGTAGATAATCTTTTTCAAGTATCTCCTCTGCTTATGACGCGTTGCTCCCCCGCAGTCCTTTTCCTCCTACCATGGACAACAGTCACGTCTACTGTAGAGCGATGTTCGCTTCATGCAATGGCTACTCAAGGCCAACTTCTTGTGCATATCGTGCTTTCTTTGATGGCAATGACTGCGTTTTTTTTTTATCCGCGTCTAAAATGATATAAAAGCGGGAGAAGCTCAGAACATATTCCTCCTTTGTAAATTACGTTAACCTATAAGAATATCACAGACATTTTTCTCAATATCGGTGGAGAGAATAAGTCACAACCGCGGCTCGCGCGTTGCTTTCCATTGCGTGTACCGAGGAGCGAAGGTTTGAGCTGTCGCCTTCAGCCACAAGGTATATTACTCAGCCCGCCCCATGCCAAAAAAGAAAGGAATTTCAAGGCTTTACAGGCCGAAATCGCGATCCGATTATGTGGTACGCTGTAGTATGAGGGGGGGGGGGGGGGGGTTGGGCTCTCTGGAATAATGTGTACCACGTGGAATTACTTAACGTGAACACCGTGCTCTGCACAAGAGCATTTTTGCATTCCACCCCCCCCCCCTCCCCCCACGACCTTGAGCTCAGCGGTGCCACATTATAGTACATTCTGCGTGTCTTACGCGTGCTCGTCCCCGCTGTCAGACTCAACGCGAGACACGTGACTTATCGCTGCGAGTCGAAATCAACACAATGAGATCATCGGAGGGGGGGGGGGGGGGCGGAGGGGGGGGGGGGATTGGGAACGTTATCAGCGTGATATGACCGCGCTCCTAGAACCGTTCATTGTGGTGAATTAAAACACCGCTGAGATTTTGCCAATTTAATGCAACCAACGTTTCTCTCATTTTGTTGCTTTCCTAAACTAGGCAGCAGCTTCAGTCGTAAGTGAACGCAAAAGTAAAATGCGCTAGTCCGCATGCGTGTCACTACTTTCCGTCCTAAATTTACAGTAGCCTTTTATTGTTCAGAACATAGACTGAAGCGTCATCCCAGCCTCGCAGGTGGTAGTGAGTCACCAGTCAATCAGCAGTGGCTCTCGAAGAACATGTAATCCTGAAATAAAATCGAGCACCAGTGAATCAACGCGCACGTAAAGATGCAACATAGCACAGTACGAAAAGTGCAGCCGCCACCACAAGCACACGTAGCACGTCTTTTTTTTTTTTTTTTTTTTTTTTTTTTTTTTTAGATCTTGTCACGCTGTTTTCGAGCAACAGCGTAGAGATTTAGAACATATGTTGAGCTAAATCGTAGCAAGGTATTGCAGAATGCACTTTTCGTAAATGTAGTGATGATAAGAGAGGCTGCTTGTTGACTTTTCAGATAACAGCATCAACTACTGCCGATATGAGCCATAAAACACACGATGGATTTATTGTGTCGTCCACTTTTGAACCAAGATATCCCCATGGCAGTGTAACATGAATTCCACCATCAGTTTTTCAAGTAAGTTATCCACACGTCACGTAAGAAAGAGAGGGCTCGCATTGACGAGAAAAAGCTCTCGAGCCAAATTCTCACAAAGCTTTGAGAGTGCTTTGTCATTGGCTAACCGGCTTCGCTAATGCTATGTCGAGCATCAGGATTGGCTGATGCTTTTTTTTTTTTTTACGACCAACTCTAGAGAGAGATTTCTGGGAATGCGGACCCTGAAGTTGGAACTATTCGTAAGAGGATTTTCCAGCATATCGTAATGAAGGCATACTATTAACGAAGGTGATGAGCCCATGACGAACCGCACCTAGGAACGAAAAAGCCCTGTTGAGCCCTGCAGCTTTATTTGCATTTCTATCTTATATTTCCCTAATTGCTATAGTATTTCTCGTTTATTTATTGTTTGTATGTGTATTACTGTATATGGTGTACACTGTCCTGCTGTACCTGCCCGAAGTGCCTCACGGAGAATGGGCCTAGTCAGGAGACACACTCTCCTTTTGCCCCCTTCGTGGGTATTTTGTGAAAATGCCCAAATAAAATGAAATGAAATGATTCATCCTCGTCATCCTCATCAGCCTATTTTTATGTGCACTGCAGGACGAAGGCCTCTCCCTGCGATCTACAATTACCCCTGTCTTGCGCTAGCTGATTTTAACTTGCGCCTGCAAATTTTCTAACCTTATCATCCCACCTAGTTTTCTGACGTCCTCGACTGCGCTTCCCTTCTCTTATGGATTTGGCATGACTTAAGTAGCAGAAATAAGTAGGAAAATGGAGGCACAAAATGATCTGAATTTCTGACATCTTGATATCCAATATCCCGCAAGCTTTTCGGTTGTGCATAAATGCCGCCTAAGGAATGTTTTGCCCAAGTTAGTAAAACGTTATGTAATGCGTTTCAGCGAAGACCTCAGATATTTCCTAATTATGAGTGCCATCAATATAACGGAGTTATTTTTTGCGTAATACGTGATTCGGCCCGGCTGTTATCAGATAGTGAGCGGTAATCATCGATAAAATCTTTATCTAGCAGTAACTTTTAAGTTAATACTTAAACTTATGGCGTTCCGCAGGGCACAGTACTCGGCCCCCTACTTTTTTTTTTTTTTTGCTATGCATAAATGACATTATGAATGTGTTTAACACCCGAGTACAAATTCGTGTATTCGCTGACGATTGTTTTTTTTTTTTTAGAGAAGTTAGCTGCATTAGGGACCAATGTGACCTTAATTATAACTTAGGCAATGTGTTAAAGTGATGTGAGCAATGGGGAATGCTTCTTAATGCAACTAAATGTGTCTATCTCCCCATAACACACAAAAATGTCCCCTTAGATTACACTTACAATTTAGCTGCAGCACCTTCACTAAAAGTAGCCTGCTATAAATATTTAGGTCTAACAGTAGCGAGAAACTTATCGTGTAACTTTCACATAAATAACATCTTCTCTGTCGCTTTCCGGAAATTATGCCTTCTACGCCACAAACTCAATACTGCCCCGCGTAGCGTTAAACTGCTCTCTCACTTTTCCTTAATTAGACCAAAACTTAGACCATAGTTCCAAAATCAAAAAAAAGATGGCTGACTAATGGAGTAGCACACGAGGAATAAGGATTATAAACAGGGATAAGGTGCCTCAGAAAGGCTGGCCAACGTTTCGATAGGAGGACCTATCTTCGTCAAAGGCGGCCTCGTCATCCTCGGCGGGTTAGTTTTAAAGGGTTAGTGGAGTGACGTCACGTCGATGTCCGCTGTGGCTGTCTGTAAAGGGGGAGACTGAAAAGAAAATGAGCGCCGGCGCTTGACTGGCTAGGCGCGGTTTCTAAGACGAGGGGACAAGAGCGGGAGAGCGAGAAAGTGACAAAAAAAATTATATATATATATAAAAAAAAAGAAAAGAAAACCACCGTCAGAGGGGGTTGGGGGAGCGAGAGGCGAGTGAGCGTTCGGAGTAGTCGTGGTCGGCGTGCGTTTGGGGTCCCTGAAGAGCCGGTCAGTGTGCAGGTCACAATACGAGTTGAAAGCATGACTTGAGTAGCGTAGCATCAAGGCATCGGGTAATTTTGTGGTTGACAGGGAGAAGCTTGGTCCGTCAAGGGACGTTAGCCTCACTAGTTCGCCCTAGGCGTCGTCGCGGCGAGACCTTGAGTGGTCAAGGCGCCGAAAAAGGTATCCTGGCGTCTGGGATTTTGGACAGTCTCGGTGTGGATCTCGTGTGGAGAGAAAAAAAAAGGAAAACGCGCGTTTGAGGGAGAAAAAAAAAACGGCGCAGGAGGGTGACAGTGTAGAAAAAATATAATCAGAAATTTAAACCTGGGGGGGAGACACGTGTATATACTTGGAAAAGCGCTCGTGTGGTTGATCGGAACTCTCACACAACAATTATCATTAAGAACCTAGAAAGAATTCAAAGAAAGCCGTACCGGTTTGTTTACATTAAATTTTGACTACTGACTCCCCCACTGCATTACTAACCGCAAACGGCATTGAACTATTACATATTTGAAGAAAGAAAAATCCACTAGAATTTCTTTCAATGTTGATTAATCATAGGCTAACTTTAGACACCGCAACATACGTATCCCCCTTGATAAGCACACTCACTTGACCCCACTACTCTCATTCTCAAACACCAATTTTCGCAAGGACAGGTACTTTTCGGTACTTTTTTTTTCCACAAACAATAGCTGACTGGAATAAACTAACTGAAGCATTTCCCCAGCGCCCGTGACCTGTATACCATTTCCGCAATTTATGTTGTTATATCATTCATTAGTTCATTGCGAGTTGTATTATAACAAAGTTGTTTAAATTTTGTTAATCGTCTACCTTATGACCAAAGAAATTGTGTGAGAAGCGTGTTACAAACTTGTTTCAGTGTGTTCATTTGTGTTAATAATCTTCTGTCTCACCCTGCTTAGATTTCTTGTCCGCAGAATTTATTTATTTATTTATTTATTTATTTATTTATTTATTTATTTATTTATTTATTTATTTATTTATTTATTTATTTATTTATTTATTTATTTATTTATTTATTTATTTATTTATTTATTTATTTATTTATTTATTTATATTGTTGCCATTGCGAAAGTGAAGCCAGAGGAGCCATTTCCGGTATGTGACTACAGACTGCCTGCTAAATCTTGTTGGTTGTTGTATTGATAATTTCCAAGCTATTTTTTTTTTCAAACATTGGGAGGCAAAATTACCCGTGATTTCAACGTATTTTGTGGCGTAGTTCGGGGACGGCATACTTGACCGCAAGATGATAGTGTCAGGTTGCGTAATCTAAATACTCGTTCATTCACTCGTATTGGACAGCTTTAATTCCACAGAGGTACTCCAAGCTCATAACTTTAAATGTAATCAGTGAACAAAACTAAAACGTTTATTTGTGATTAGTGAAGAACAGACGCCGGTATACCATGATAGCGACCTTAGTATTTGCGAATTCTGCTGCCTCTTGCGAATCACTTTTTATGAACCTTTGTCTATTCGTCCCCAGGCTCCGTATTCCCAAAATGTTCTTTCGCTAGAACAATTCGTAAGAGTATGTACCGGCCAATTGTTATGTTGGGCATATCATTAGCGAAGGCAAACAGCCAGTACCAAACAACCCATTATTAATTAATGTTAGTTTTAGGTATTTTTAGCTATTCACGCTCATTCCTAAGATATTAGAAACAGACTGGTTTGCGTGTACAGGAGCGACAAAACCTTTTGCTTCAAGCTTCTCGCTCAAAAAAAAAAACTGAAAGGCGTCGGAATCAATGATGTGTCTTAATTCTTTTGGGTGGGGCATAACCAGCCACCTTTGCTTCCGTCGTTAGTTAAAACGCTTTACCCTGCAGTGAATTTGAGAAACTTCATTATCGTCATCATCCCCATCAATAAACGTCTTGACAAACAGATCTGACCCTCTGCAAAACAAACAAAAAAAAAGATTCATCTTTTCAGAAAAGTTTAACTCCTATGGAATGTTACCTTCACTTATTGCTTTTGCATTTCTGAAGAAAAAAATTAATTTGTGGGGTTCAACGCTCCCAACCTGCACAGTGGGTTGACTTGCACCAATATTGGAAGGCTCTGCATTAATTTTGTTCATTTTGGTTCTTTAACGTGAGGTTGAGGTTAAGTACAAGGGCACATGCACATTTCGCCCACATCGAAATGAGGCGGTCGTTTACGGGGATGGAACCCACAACCTTTCTTTTTCGTTAAACTGCGTGAGCGAGTAAGATGCTGAAAAATGTAATCCGATGCTTACGATGAGCATAGTGGCCGCCATGAGTACAGCCTTGGTATGGACATCCAAGTCCATTGGGAACGTGACGCCAAATGTGTCGGCGTCCGTTAAGGCCTCCTTGATCAGGCCGCTCCACTTCTTGGTGATCTTTCCTACGACGACGCCGTTTGTTGTTCGAACCTTGCAGAGAAACACATGGCAGATTTATAGAAGCGGTCCTGGTGATCGTTAAAAGGCGGTATTAAGTCAACTTTAGAGGTCTCATTGGCACCGCGAAAGCAAGAAATCCTGCGCAAAATTTGGCATTTTATATTTTCTTGCTTTTTGCCACGTGATTTGTTCTCGCACACTTCCTAGTAACATAATGTTTACAGGCCGGTTAGGCCGTTACATACATAGTAAAGTCGGTCTATAAACTTCTCTAAACAAATCTTGTAAACTACTCTGTCTTCTTATACAGTAGACTCCCGTTCAGACGAACGCGACTAATTTTCCTTTGTATGAGAAACAACGTGTCAACATTTAACTATATTCCCATAGACGGAATGCCCCCCCCCCCTCCCCCCCAAAAAAACAAAAAAAAATAAAAAACAAGAAACGGCACTTGGCAAAAACCGCCAATGAGGTTAAGCCGAACTTCAAGCACCATCGAACCCTGATAGTCGGCTTAGCGAAAGGCAAGGATCAGAACACCTTGAAAAAGTTTCTACAGGAGAAGCAAACGGTGCCCTCTGTATTATGCGAACCCAATAAATGTATCTTTTACCGTAAAGCTGTTAATGCGGCTGGAAGCGCACAAAAATTTGATATGCCAGTTTGATATGCGAACCCAATAAATGTATCTTTTGCCGCGAAGGTGTTAACGCGACTAGTTAATGCGACTGTTAACGCGACTGTTAACGCGCACAAAAATTTGATATGTCAGTTCTCGCGGTTTTCTGAAACATCGAGATCACTCAAAAAGAAAATATCAGGATGCTAAGGGCAATAGGCAGGCAAATTTTAAGCGTGTGTGTCAATTAGGTGTTAATAGAAAATCCTTAAACCCTCATTTTCAGTCCCTTTATAGGTGGTATTTGAGACGCTTAAGAAGTATACGCGCTTCCCTGAAAGGACTTAAACGGCGGAGATTGCATATTTAAAGGAAATGGAGGCCATGTTTTATCGATAATATTTACCCAAAGTTATAAGTGCATAGTTTATTTTGGTCATTTGAAAATGCTTACTGAATACTCATCTTCCAATTATTGTGCGTTTTACGAGGCATACAGATGTTCTTCACCGGTCTCCTCTGCGGGTTTTGTTTAAGTGGAGAGCATCTGGTGAGTGAAGGACGATAACTTTTGAACATGTCCAGGGTGATCACAGTTTTTGTGAAACGTTACTTCCTCGGGTTCCAGGGTGTCATAGTGTCTTTATCCGCAATATTTCCCTGAGTCCTAGAACACCTCTAATAGACATCAACTTCAAAGTCGGTTTCTCCGGGGTCCTCGTTGAACTAAATGAGGCACCTTGTTTATATATGTCAAAAACAAAGAGCAAGTTATGCGGTAACGCGTAGGCACAGTTAAGAGTTAGCGAGTTAAATGCGGCCTTTTGAATAAATTACGTATGCAAAACATCCGTAGCCTGATGAGTGTGTTTTACAAGCGCCGCGAAATTCAGACCGCTGCCCTGGCATAACTACAAAGGCCACTGTTATCAAATTTAGCGAACATGTGGAGAACGATACGGAAAATTTGTGTTAACAATTTATATGCGCATGGAATAAATCCCAGCCTTCTGAAAAAAAATTATTTATCCAGTGCTCGAAAGCGTTGTATGTCCATTGTATGTCAACAAGTTGATAGTTGGCGAATGTAACGCATGCTATAGGTTACGCATACGCAAACCTTCAAAATCATTGCGATAGTATCGGCCTTTGGAATAAATTACGCATTCAAGTGCTCCGGAGCGGTGTAAAATTTTTTTACGAGCGGCCCAATATTTAGCACGCTGCCCTTTTTAGCATAATGCCATCGCACAATAATTGGCACAAATTTTATTGAGAAACTTAGCAAAAATGGGGGAACAAATATGAGAAATGTATGTACGGAATGAAATGCGCGTTGATCAAACACAGTTTTTGCAAGCAATTTCTTCAGTAAGTGTTCGAAAGTATCACGCTGCCGTCATAAGCTGTGTTTCCCGATGCCCAAAAGGAACTCTCCATTATACAACAAATTTATATTTGACAGAAATGTGGAGAAGGGAGAAGCGGGTGGCATTTTAATTTCAATGTGCGGCGAAATTTAAACTTTCCTGGCTTACTTCGGAGCATTACAAATAATTACCTAATCCTCGTATTTTCGGTATTCCCATACGTTATACGAAGTACGTACATCCGGTGTTTTCAGTGAAATAAACAAGCCACCTTGCTTATCTTTTACGAAAGTATGCCTCAAGTAATGAGATATGTGGAGGCAACGTTCAAAGTGCTTGTGTTCATTGCG